>NW_024470844.1:797286-875348 GCF_017639515.1 Carcharodon carcharias
TGTTGAAGTGGTGATATTATCTAAAGGACAAAGAGATGTTGAAGGTGGTGATATTATCTAAAGGACAAAGAGCTGTTGAAGGTGGGGATATTATCTAAGGAATGTGCTAATTAAGGGTAGAAAGCAGGACGAGCAAGGTACAGATAGCCCTAGTGGGGGTGGGGTGGGGTGAAGGAATCGAAAAAGGCTAAAAGGTAGAGATAAAACAATGGATGGAAATACATTTAAAAATAATGGAAATAGGTGGGAAAAGAAAAATCTATATAAATTATTGGAAAAAAGGGGGATCGGAAAGGGGGTGGGGATGGAGGAGAGAGTTCATGATCTAAAGTTGTTGAACTCAATATTCAGTCCGGAAGGCTATAAAGTGCCTAGTCAGAAGATGAGGTGCTGTTCCTCCAGTTTGTGTTGAGTTTCACTCAGTTCCTACAGTTTGTGATAAATTTCACTCAGTTCCTCCAGTTTGTGTTGAGTTTCACTCAGTTCCTCCAGTTTGCATTGAGTTTCACTCAGTTCCTCCAGTTTGCATTGAGTTTCACTCAGTTCCTACAGTTTGTGATAAATTTCACTCAGTTCCTCCAGTTTGTGTTGAGTTTCACTCAGTTCCTCCAGTTTGCGTTGAGTTTCACTCAGTTCCTCCAGTTTGTGTTGAGTTTCACTCAGTTCCTCCAGTTTGCGTTGAGTTTCACTCAGTTCCTCCAGTTTGTGTTGAGTTTCACTCAGTTCCTCCAGCTTGTGTTGAGTTTCACTCAGTTCCTCCAGTTTGCGTTGAGTTTCACTCAGTTCCTCCAGTTTACGTTGAGTTTCACTCAGTTCCTCCAGTTTGTGTTAAGTTTCACTCAGTTCCTCCAGTTTGTGTTGAGTTTCACTCAGTTCCTCCAGTTTGCGTTGAGTTTCACCCAGTTCCTCCAGTTTGTGTTAAGTTTCACTCAGTTCCTACAGTTTGTGATAAATTTCACTCAGTTCCTCCAGTTTGTGTTGAGTTTCACTCAGTTCCTCCAGTTTGTCTTGAGTTTCACTCGGTTCCTCCAGTTTGTGTTGAATTTCACTCAGTTCCTCCAGTTTGTGTTGCGTTTCACTCAGTTCCTCCAGTTTGCGTTGAGTTTCACTCAGTTCCTCCAGTTTGTGTTGAGTTTCACTCGGTTCCTCCAGTTTGCATTGAGTTTCACTCAGTTCCTCCAGTTTGTGTTGAGTTTCACTCGGTTCCTCCAGTTTGCATTGAGTTTCACTCAGTTCCTCCAGTTTGCGTTGAGTTTCACTCAGTTCCTCCAGTTTGCGTTGAGTTTCATTCGGTTCCTCCAGTTTACGTTGAGTTTCACTCAGTTCCTCCAGTTTACGTTGAGTTTCACTCGGTTCCTCCAGTTTGCATTGAGTTTCACTCAGTTCCTCCAGTTTGTGTTGAGTTTCACTCAGTTCCTCCAGTTTGCGTTGAGTTTCACTCAGTTCCTCCAGTTTGCGTTGAGTTTCACTCGGTTCCTCCAGTTTGCGTTGAGTTTCACTCGGTTCCTCCAGTTTGTGTTGAGTTTCACTCGGTTCCTCCAGTTTGCGTTGAGTTTCACTCGGTTCCTCCAGTTTGCATTGAGTTTCACTCGGTGCCTCCAGTTTACGTTGAGTTTCACTCAGTTCCTCCAGTTTGCATTGAGTTTCACTCGGTTCCTCCAGTTTGCGTTGAGTTTCACTCAGTTCCTCCAGTTTGTGTTGAGTTTCACTCAGTTCCTCCAGTTTGTGTTGAGTTTCACTCAGTTCCTCCAGTTTGTATTGAGTTTCACTCAGTTCCTCCAGTTTGTGTTGAGTTTCACTCAGTTCCTCCAGTTTGTATTGAGTTTTACTCAGTTCCTCCAGTTTGTGTTGAGTTTCACGCAGTTCCTCCAGTTTGCGTTGAATTTCACTCAGTTCCTCCAGTTTGTGTTGAGTTTCACGCAGTTACTCCTGTTTGCGTTGAGTTTCACTCGGTTCCTCCAGTTTGCGTTGAGTTTCACTCGGTTCCTCCAGTTTGCGTTGAGTTTCACTCGGTTCCTCCAGTTTGCGTTGAGTTTCACTCGGTTCCTCCAGTTTGCGTTGAGTTTCACTCGGTTCCTCCAGTTTGCGTTGAGTTTCACTCGGTTCCTCCAGTTTGCGTTGAGTTTCACTCGGTTCCTCCAGTTTGTGTTGAGTTTCACTCAGTTCCTCCAGTTTGCATTGAGTTTCACTCAGTTCCTCCAGTTTATGTTGAGTTTCACTCAGTTCCTCCAGTTTGCATTGAGGCTTTTCAGAGTTTCTCTGCTGCAGCCAGTAAACATTGGTCATAAACACCACCGCTCGAAAATGGACTGATTCCAATTCGGATTCGCTTTGACACAATTTAACCCCATGGGAACACATTCCCTCCCCCTGCCCTTTCACTTTGAGTCCCTCTCGCTCTGTCTCTCTTTCTATCTCTCGCTCTCCGACTCTATCTCTGTTTCCCTCTCTTGCTCTTTCTCCCCCTCCATCTGTCTGCCTGACCCTCTCACTCCATCTCTCTGTCTCCCTGTATCTCTGTCTCCCTCACTGTCTCTTTCCCTCTGTGTGTGTCTCTCACTCACTGTTTCTCTGGCTTTCTCCCTCACTGTCTCTCCCCCTCTTTGTGTGTCCATCTCTCTCACTGTCTCCCGCTTTCTCTTAATGTCTCCCCATGTGTGTGTCTCTCTCACTGTCTTTTTCTCTCTGTATCTCTCTCTCCCTGTGTGTGTTCTCTCTCTCTTTCTCACTGTCTCTCTACCTGTGTGTGTTTCTCTCTCTCAGTCTCTCTCCCTGTGTGTGATCCCTCTCTCTTTCTCATGGTCTCTCTCCCTGTTTGTTTCTCTCTCTCACTATATCTCTCCCTGTGTGTGTTCTCTCTCTTTCTCTGTCTCTCTCCCTGTGTGTGTTTCTCTCTCACTGTCTCTCTCCGTGTGTGTTCTCTCTCTCTTTTTCTCATTGTCTCTCTCCCTGTGTGTGTTTCTCTCTCTCACAGTCTTTCTCCCTGTGTGTGTTCTCTCTCTCTTTCTAACTGTCTCTCTGTTTGTGTTTCTCTCTCTCACTGTCTCTCTCCATGAGTGTGTTCTCTCTCTCTCTCTCTCACTGAGACTCTCCCTGTGTGTGTTCTCTCTCTCTCTCACTCTGAGTCTCTTACTGTGTGCGTTCCCTCTCTCTCTCTCTCACTGAGTCTCTCCCTGTGTGTGTTCTCACTCTGAGTCTCTTCCTGTGAGTGTTCCCTCTCTCTCTCTCTCACTATCTCTTTCCCTGTGTTCTCTCTCTCTCTCACTCATTATCTCTCTCCCTGTGTGAGTTCTCTCTCTCTCTCTCACACTCTCTATGAGTCTCTCCCTGTGTGTTCTCTCTCGCTCTCACACTGAGTCTCTCCCTGTGTGTGTTCTCTCTCTCTCTCACTCTGAGTCTCTTCCTGTGAGTTTTCTCTCTCTCTCACTCACTCTGAGTCTCTCCCTGTGTGAGTTCGCTCTCTCTCTCTCTCTCACTGAGTCTCTCCGTGTGTGTTCTCTCTCTCTCTCTCTCACTGAGTCTCTTCCTGTGTTTTCTCTCTCTCTCTCTCACTCTGAGTCTCTTCCTGTGTGTGTTCTCTCTCTCACTGAGTCTCTCCCTGTGTGTGTTCTCTCTCTCTCACTCTGAGTCTCACCCTGTGTGCGTTCCCTCTCTCTCTCTCTCACTGGGTCTCTTCATGTGTGTTCTCTCTCTCTCTCACTATCTCTCTCCCTGTGTGTTCTATCTCTCTCTCTCTCTCTCTATGAGTCTCTCCCTGTGTGTTCTCTCTCTCTCTCACACTGAGTCTCTTCCTATGTGTGTTTTCTCTCTCTCACTATCTCTTTCCCTGTGTTCTCTCTCTCTCTCACTCATTATCTCTCTCCCTGTGTGAGTTCTCTCTCTCTCTCTCTCACACTGAGTCTCTCCCTGTGTGTTCTCTCTCGCTCTCACACTGAGTCTCTCCCTGTGTGTGTTCTCTCTCTCTCTCTCACTCTGAGTCTCTTCCTGTGAGTTTTCTCTCTCTCTCACTCACTCTGAGTCTCTCCCTGTGTGAGTTCGCTCTCTCTCTCTCTCTCACTGAGTCTCTCCCTGTGTGTGTTCTCTCTCTCTCTCTCACTCTGAGTCTCTTCCTGTGTGTGTTCCCTCTCTCTCTCTCTCACTGGGTCTCTCCATCTGTGTTCTCTCTCTCTCACTATCTCTCTCCCTGTGTGTTCTCTCTCTCTCTCTCTATGAGTCTCTCCCTGTGTGTTCTCTCTCTCTCTCTCACACTGAGTCTCTTCCTATGTGTGTTTTCTCCCTCTCACTATCTCTTTCCCTGTGTTCTCTCTCTCTCTCACTCTGAGTCTCTTCCTGTGTGTGTTCCCTCTCTCTCTCTCTCACTGGGTCTCTCCATGTGTGTTCTCTCTCTCACTATCTCTCTCCCTGTGTGTTCTCTCTCTCTCTCTATGAGTCTCTCCCTGTGTGAGTTCTCTCTCTCTCTCTCTCACACTGAGTCTCTCCCTGTGTGTTCTCTCTCTCTCTCTCACTCTGAGTCTCTTCCTGTGAGTTTTCTCTCTCTCTCACTCTCTCTGAGTCTCTCCCTGTGTGAGTTCGCTCTCTCTCTCTCACTGAGTCTCTCCCTGTGAATGTTCTCTCTCTCTCTCTCTCACTGAGTCTATTCCTGTGTTTTCTCTCTCTCTCTCTCACTCTGAGACTCTTCCTGTGTGTGTTCTCTCTCTCACTGAGTCTCTCCCTGTGTGTGTTCTCTCTCTCTTACTCGGAGTCTCTTCCTGTATGTGTTCCCTCTCTCTCTCTCACTGAGTCTCTCCCTGTGTGTGTTCTCTCTCTCTCACACTGAGTTTCTCCCTGTGTGTGTTCTCTCTCTCTCTCTCTCTCACTGAGTCTCTCCCTGTGTGTGTTCTCTCTCTCTCTCTCTCACTGAGTCTCTCCCTGTGTGTGTTCTCTCTCTCTCTCTCTCACTGAGTCTCTCCCTGTGTGTGTTCTCTCTCTCTCTCTCACTCTGAGTCTCTTCCTGTGTGTTTTCTCTCTCTCTCTCACTCTGAGTCTCTTCCTGTGTGTGTTCCTTCTCTCTCTCTCACTGAGTCTCTCCCTGTGTGTGTTCTCTCTCTCACTCTGAGTCTCTTCCTGTGTGTGTTCCTTCTCTCTCTCTCACTGAGTCTCATCCTGTGTGTGTTCTCTCTCTCACTCTGAGTCCCTTCGTGTGTGTGTTCCTTCTCTCTCTCTCACTGAGTCTCTCCCTGTGTGTATTCTCTCTCTCACTCTGAGTCTCTTCCTGTGTGTGTTCCCTCTCTCTCTCTCTCACTGGGTCTCTCCATGTGTGTTCTCTCTCTCTCTCACTATCTCTCTCCCTGTGTGTTCTCTCTCTCTCTCTCTCCCACTGAGTCTCTCCATGTGTGTGTTCTCTCTCTCTCTCTGAGTCTCTCCCTGTGTGGGTTCTCTCTCTCTCTCTATGAGTCTCTCCCTGTGTGTGTTCCCTCTCTCTCTCTCACACTGAGTCTCTTCCTATGTGTGTTTTCTCTCTCTCACTATCTCTTTCCCTGTGTTCTCTCTCTCTCTCTCACTCACTATCTCTCTCCCTGTGTGAGTTCTCTCTCTCTCTCTCACACTGAGTCTCTCCCTGTGTGTTCTCTCTCTCTCCCTCACACATTGAGTCTCTCCCTGTGTGAGTTCTATCTCTCTCTCTCACACACTGAGTCTCTCCCTGTGTTTTTTTCTCTCACACTACCTCTTTCCCTGTGTTCTCTCCCTCTCTCTCACTATCTCTCTCCCTGTGCGAGTTTTCTCTCTTCACTGAGTCTCTTCCCTGTGTGAGTTCTCTCTCACACTGAGTCTATCCCTTTGTGTGTTCTCTCTCTCTCTCACACTGAGTCTCTCCCTGTGTGTGCTTTTCTCTCTCACTATCTCTTTCCGTGTTCTCTCTCTCTCACTATCTCTTTCCCTGTGTGAGTTCTCTCTCTCTCACACTGAGTCTATCCCTGTGTGTGTTCTCTCTCTCTCACACACTGAGTCTCTTCCTGTGTCTGTTTTCTCTCTCACTATCTCTCTCACTGTGTTCTCTCTCTCTCTCTCACTATCTCTCTCCCTGTGTTCTCTCTCTCACTTTCTCTCTCCCTGTGTGAGTTCTCTCTCTCTCCCTCACACATTGAGTCTCTCCCTGTGTGAGTTCTCTCTCTCTCCCTCACACACTGAGTCTCTCCCTGTGTGTTTTTTCTCTCACACTACTTCTTTCCCTGTGTTCTCTTTCTCTCTCTCACTCTCTCTCCCTGTGTGAGTTCTCCCTCTCACTGAGTCTCTCCCTGTGTGAGTTCTCTCTCACACTGAGTCTATCCCTTTGTGTGTTCTCTCTCTCTCACACACTGAGTCTCTTCCTGTGTCTGTTTTCTCTCGCACTATCTCTCTCCCTGTGTTCTCTCTCTCTCACTATCTCTCTCACTGTGTGAGTTCTCTCTCTCTCTCACTGAGTCCCTCCACGTGTGTGTTCTCTCTCTCTCTCTCACTGAGTCTCTCACTGTGTGTGTTCTCTCTCTCTCTCTCTCTCACTGAGTCTATCCCTGTGTGTGTTCTCTCTCTCTCTCTCTCTCACTGAGTCTCTCCCTGTGTGTGTTCTCTCTCTCTCTCTCACTGAGTCTCTCCCTGTGTGTGATCTCTCTCTCTCTCTCACTCTGAGTCTCTTCCTGTGTGTGTTCCCTCTCTCTCTCTCACTGGGTCTCTCCATGTGTGTTCTCTCTCTCTCTCTCACTATCTCTCTCCCTGTGTGGGTTCTCTCTCTCTCTCTATGAGTCTCTCCCTGTGTGTATTCCCTCTCTCTCTCTCACACTGAGTCTCTTCCTATGTGTGTTTTCTCTCTCTCACTATCTCTTTCCCTGTGTTCTCTCTCTCTCTCTCACTCACTATCTCTCTCCCTGTGTGAGTTCTCTCTCTCTCTCTCACACTGAGTCTCTCCCTGTGTGTTCTCTCTCTCTCCCTCACACATTGAGTCTCTCCCTGTGTGAGTTCTCTCTCTCTCTCTCACACACTGAGTCTCTCCCTGTGTTTTTTTCTCTCACACTACCTCTTTCCCTGTGTTCTCTCTCTCTCTCTCACTATCTCTCTCCCTGTGCGAGTTTTCTCTCTTCACTGAGTCTCTCCCTGTGTGAGTTCTCTCTCACACTGAGTCTATCCCTTTGTGTGTTCTCTCTCTCTCTCACACTGAGTTTCTCCCTGTGTGTGTTGTCTCTCTCTCTCTCCCTGAGTCTCTCCCTGTGTGTGTTCTCTCTCTCTCTCTCACACTGAGTCTCTCCCTGTGTGTGCTTTTCTCTTTCATTATCTCTTTCTGTGTTCTCTCTCTCTCACTATCTCTTTCCCTGTGTGAGTTCTCTCTCTCTCTCACACTGAGTCTATCCCTTTGTGTGTTCTCTCTCTCTCACACACTGAGTCTCTTCCTGTGTCTGTTTTCTCTCTCACTATCTCTCTCCCTGTGTTCTCTCTCTCACTTTCTCTCTCCCTGTGTGAGTTCTCTCTCTCTCCCTCACACATTGAGTCTCTCCCTGTGTGAGTTCTCTCTCTCTCTCTCACACACTGAGTCTCTCCCTGGGTGTTTTTTTCTCTCACACTACCTCTTTCCCTGTGTTCTCTTTCTCTCTCTCACTCTCTCTCCCTGTGTGAGTTCTCTCTCTCACTGAGTCTCTCCCTGTGTGAGTTCTCTCTCACACTGAGTCTATCCCTTTGTGTGTTCTCTCTCTCACACACACTGAGTCTCTTCCTGTGTCTGTTTTCTCTCTCACTATCTCTCTCCCTGTGTTCTCTCTCTCTCACTATCTCTCTCGCTGTGTGAGTTCTCTCTCTCTCTCACACTGAGTCTCTCCATGTGTGTGTTCTCTCTTTCTCTCTCACTGAGTCTCTCCCTGTGTGTGTTCTCTCTCTCTCTCACTGAGTCTCTCCCTGTGTGTGTTCTCTCTCGCTCTCTCTCTCACTGAGTCTCTCCCTGTGTGTGTTCTCTCTCTCTCTATCACTCTGGGTCTCTTCCTGTGTGTGTTCTCTCTCTCTCTCTCTCACTCTGTCTCTTCCTGTGTGTGTTCCCTCTCTCTCTCTCACTGAGTCTCTCCCTGTGTGTGTTCTCTCTCTCTCTCTCACACTGAGTTTCTCCCTGTGTGTGTTCTCTCTCTCTCTCACTCTGAGTCTCTTCCTGTGTGTGTTCTCTCTCTCTCTGAGTCTCTCCCTGTGTGTGTTCTCTCTCTCTCTCTCACACTGAGTCTCTCCCTGTGTGTGCTTTTCTCTCTCACTATCTCTTTCCCTGTGTGAGTTCTCTCTCTCTCTCACACACTGAGTCTATCCCTTTGTGTGTTCTCTCTCTCTCACACACTGAGTCTCTTCATGTGTCTGTTTTCTCTCTCACTATCTCTCTCCCTGTGTTCTCTCTCTCTCACTATCTCTCCCTGTGTTCTCTCTCTCACTTTCTCTCTCCCTGTGAGTTCTCTCTCTCTCCCTCACACATTGAGTCTCTCCCTGTGTGAGTTCTCTCTCTCTCTCTCTCTCACACTGAGTCTCTCCCTGTGTTTTTTTCTCTCACACTACCTCTTTTCCTGTGTTCTCTCTCTCTCTCTCTCACTATCTCTCTCCCTGTGCGAGTTCTCTCTCTCACTGAGTCTCTCCCTGTGTGAGTTCTCTCTCACACTGAGTCTATCCCTTTGTGTGTTCTCTCTCTCTCTCACACACTGAGTTTCTCCCTGTGTGTGTTCTCTCTCTCTCTCACACTGAGTTTCTCCCTGTGTGAGTTCTCTCTCTCTCTCTCACTCTGAGTCTCTTCCTGTGTGTGTTCTCTCTCTCTCTGAGTCTCTCCCTGTGTGTGTTCTCTCTCTCTCTCTCTCTCACTCTGAGTCTCTCCCTGTGTGTGCTTTTCTCTCTCATTATCTCTTTCTGTGTTCTCTCTCTCTCACTATCTCTTTCCCTGTGTGAGTTCTCTCTCTCTCTCACACTGAATCTATCCCTGTGTGTGTTCTCTCTCTCTCACACACTGAGTCTCTTCCTGTGTCTGTTTTCTCTCTCATTATCTCTCTCCCTGTGTTCTCTCTCTCTCACTATCTCTCTCGCTGTGTGAGTTCTCTCTCTCACTCACACTGAGTCTCTCCATGTGTGTGTTCTCTCTCTCTCTCTCAATGAGTCTGTCCCTGTGTGTGTTCTCTCTCTCTCTCTCTCTCACACTGAGTCTCTCCATGTGTGTATTCTCTCTCTCTCTCTCTCACACTGAGTCTCTCCCTGTGTATTCTCTCTCGCTCTCACACTGAGTCTCTCCCTGTGTGTTTTCTCTCTCTCCTTCTCACTCTGAGTCTCTTCCTGTGTTTTCTCTCTCTCTCTCTCACTCTGAGTCTCTTCCTGTGTGTGTTCTCTCTCTCACTGAGTCTATCCCTGTGTGTGTTCTCTCTCTCTTAGTCTGAGTCTCTTCCTGTATGTGTTCCCTCTCTCTCTCTCACTGAGTCTCTCCCTGTGTGTGTTCTCTCTCTCTCTCACTCTGAGTCTCTTCCTGTGTGTGTTCTCTCTCTCTCTCACTCTGAGTCTCTTCCTGTGTGTGTTCTCTCTCTCTCTCTCACACTGAGTCTCTCCCTGTGTGTGCTTTTCTCTCTCACTATCTCTTTCCGTGTTCTCTCTCTCTCACTATCTCTTTCCCTGTGTGAGTTCTCTCTCTCTCACACTGAGTCTATCCCTGTGTGTGTTCTCTCTCTCTCACACACTGAGTCTCTTCCTGTGTCTGTTTTCTCTCTCACTATCTCTCTCCCTGTGTTCTCTCTCTCTCTCTCTCACTATCTCTCTCCCTGTGTTCTCTCTCTCATTTTCTCTCTCCCTGTGTGAGTTCTCCCTCTCACTGAGTCTCTCCCTGTGTGAGTTCTCTCTCACACTGAGTCTATCCCTGTGTGTGTTCTCTCTCTCTCACACACTGAGTCTCTTCCTGTGTCTGTTTTCTCTCTCACTATCTCTCTCCCTGTGTTCTCTCTCTCTCTCTCTCACTATCTCTCTCCCTGTGTTCTCTCTCTCATTTTCTCTCTCCCTGTGTGAGTTCTCTCTCTCTCCCTCACACATTGAGTCTCTCCCTGTGTGTGTTCTCTCTCTCTCTCTCTCACACACTGAGTCTCTCCCTGTGTGTTTTTTCTCTCACACTACCTCTTTCCCTGTGTTCTCTTTCTCTCTCACTCTCTCTCCCTGTGTGAGTTCTCTCTCTCACTGAGTCTCTCCCTGTGTGAGTTCTCTCTCACACTGAGTCTATCCCTTTGTGTGTTCTCTCTCTCACACACACTGAGTCTCTTCCTGTGTCTGTTTTCTCTCTCACTATCTCTCTCCCTGTGTTCTCTCTCTCTCACTATCTCTCTCGCTGTGTGAGTTCTCTCTCTCTCTCACACTGAGTCTCTCCATGTGTGTGTTCTCTCTCTCTCTCTCACTGAGTCTCTCCCTGTGTGTGTTCTCTCTCTCTCTCACTGAGTCTCTCCCTGTGTGTGTTCTCTCTCTCTCTATCACTCTGGGTCTCTTCCTGTGTGTGTTCTTTCTTTCTCTCTCACTGAGTCTCTCCCTGTGTGTGTTCTCTCTCTCTCTCTCACACTGAGTTTCTCCCTGTGTGTGTTCTCTCTCTCTCTCACTCTGAGTCTCTTCCTGTGTGTGTTCTCTCTCTCTCTGAGTCTCTCCCGGTGTGTGTTCTCTCTCTCTCTCTCACACTGAGTCTCTCCCTGTGTGTGCTTTTCTCTCTCACTATTTCTTTCCCTGTGTTCTCTCTCTGTCTCACTATCTCTTTCCCTGTGTGAGTTCTCTCTCTCTCTCTCACACTGACTCTATCCCTTTGTGTGTTCTCTCTCTCTCACACACTGAGTCTCTTCCTGTGTCTGTTTTCTCTCTCACTATCTCTCTCCCTGTGTTCTCTCTCTCTCACTATCTCTCCCTGTGTTCTCTCTCTCACTTTCTCTCTCCCTGTGAGTTCTCTCCCTCTCCCTCACACATTGAGTCTCTCCCTGTGTGAGTTCTCTCTCTCTCTCACACTGAGTCTCTCCCTGTGTTTTTTTCTCTCACACTACCTCTTTCCCTGTGTTCTCTCTCTCTCTCTCTCACTATCTCTCTCCCTGTGCGAGTTCTCTCTCTCACTGAGTCTCTCCCTGTGTGAGTTCTCTCTCACACTGAGTCTATCCCTTTGTGTGTTCTCTCTCTCTCTCACACACTGAGTTTCTCCCTGTGTGTGTTCTCTCTCTCTCTCACTCTGAGTCTCTTCCTGTGTGTGTTCTCTCTCTCTCTGAGTATCTCCCTGTGTGTGTTCTCTCTCTCTCTCTCTCTCACTCTGAGTCTCTCCCTGTGTGTGCTTTTCTCTCTCATTATCTCTTTCTGTGTTCTCTCTCTCTCACTATCTCTTTCCCTGTGTGCGTTCTCTCTCTCTCTCACACTGAATCTATCCCTGTGTGTGTTCTCTCTCTCTCACACACTGAGTCTCTTCCTGTGTCTGTTTTCTCTCTCACTATCTCTCTCCCTGTGTTCTCACTCTCTCACTATCTCTCTCGCTGTGTGAGTTCTCTCTCTCACTCACACTGAGTCTCTCCATGTGTGTGTTCTCTCTCTCTCTCTCTCAATGAGTCTGTCCCTGTGTGTGTTCTCTCTCCCTCTCTCTCTCTCACACTGAGTCTCTCCATGTGTGTATTCTCTCTCTCTCTCTCTCACACTGAGTCTCTCCCTGTGTATTCTCTCTCGCTCTCACACTGAGTCTCTCCCTGTGTGTTTTCTCTCTCTCCTTCTCACTCTGAGTCTCTTCCTGTGAGTTTTCTCTCTCTCTCACTCACTCTGAGTCTCTCCCTGTGTGAGTTCGCTCTCTCTCTCTCACTGAGTCTCTCCCTGTGTGTGTTCTCTCTCTCTCTCTCTCTCACTGAGTCTCTTCCTGTGTTTTCTCTCTCTCTCTCTCTCTCTGAGTCTCTTCCTGTGTGTGTTCTCTCTCTCTCTCTCTCTCACTGAGTCTCTTCCTGTGTTTTCTCTCTCTCTCTCTCACTCTGAGTCTCTTCCTGTGTGTGTTCTCTCTCTCACTGAGTCTATCCTTGTGTGTGTTCTCTCTCTCTTAGTCTGAGTCTCTTCCTGTATGTGTTCCCTCTCTCTCTCTCACTGAGTCTCTCCCTGTGTGTGTTCTCTCTCTCTCTCTCTCACTGAGTCTCTCCCTGTGTGTGTTCTCTCTCTCTCTCTCTCACTGAGTCTCTCCCTGTGTGTGTTCTCTCTCTCTCTCTCACTCTGAGTCTCTTCCTGTGTGTTTTCTCTCTCTCTCTCACTGAGTCTCTTCCTGTGTGTGTTCCTTCTCTCTCTGTCACTGAGTCTCTCCCTGTGTGTGTTCTCTCTCTCACTCTGAGTCTCTTCGTGTGTGTGTTCCTTCTCTCTCTCTCACTGAGTCTCTCCCTGTGTGTATTCTCTCTCACACTCTGAGTCTCTTCCTGTGTGTGTTCCCTCTCTCTCTCTCTCTCACTGGGTCTCTCCATGTGTGTTCTCTCTCTCTCTCACTATCTCTCTCCCTGTGTGTTCTCTCTCTCTCTCTAAGAGTCTCTCCCTGTGTGTTCTCTCTCTCTCTCTCTCACACTGAGTCTCTCCATGTGTGTGTTCTCTCTCTCTCTCTCTGAGTCTCTCCCTGTGTGTGTTCTCTCTCTCTCTCACACTGAGGCTCTCCCTGTGTGTGCTTTTCTCTCTCACTATCTCTTTCCGTGTTCTCTCTCTCTCACTATCTCTTTCCCTGTGTGAGTTCTCTCTCTCTCACACTGAGTCTATCCCTGTGTGTGTTCTCTCTCTCTCACACACTGAGTCTCTTCCTGTGTCTGTTTTCTCTCACACTATCTCTCTCCCTGTGTTCTCTCTCTCACTTTCTCTCTCCCTGTGTGAGTTCTCTCTCTCTCCCTCACACATTGAGTCTCTCCCTGTGTGAGTTCTCTCTCTCTCTCACACACTGAGTCTCTCCCTGTGTGTTTTTTTCTCTCACACTACCTCTTTCCCTGTGTTCTCTTTCTCTCTCTCACTCTCTCTCCCTGTGTGAGTTCTCTCTCTCACTGAGTCTCTCCCTGTGTGAGTTCTCTCTCACACTGAATCTATCCCTGTGTGTGTTCTCTCTCTCTCACACACTGAGTTTCTCCCTGTGTGTGTTCTCTCTCTCTCTCACTCTGAGTCTCTTCCTGTGTGTGTTCTCTCTCTCTCTGAGTATCTCCCTGTGTGTGTTCTCTCTCTCTCTCTCTCTCACTCTGAGTCTCTCCCTGTGTGTGCTTTTCTCTCTCATTATCTCTTTCTGTGTTCTCTCTCTCTCACTATCTCTTTCCCTGTGTGCGTTCTCTCTCTCTCTCACACTGAATCTATCCCTGTGTGTGTTCTCTCTCTCTCACACACTGAGTCTCTTCCTGTGTCTGTTTTCTCTCTCACTATCTCTCTCCCTGTGTTCTCTCTCTCTCACTATCTCTCTCGCTGTGTGAGTTCTCTCTCTCACTCACACTGAGTCTCTCCATGTGTGTGTTCTCTCTCTCTCTCTCTCAATGAGTCTGTCCCTGTGTGTGTTCTCTCTCCCTCTCTCTCTCTCACACTGAGTCTCTCCATGTGTGTATTCTCTCTCTCTCTCTCTCACACTGAGTCTCTCCCTGTGTATTCTCTCTCGCTCTCACACTGAGTCTCTCCCTGTGTGTTTTCTCTCTCTCCTTCTCACTCTGAGTCTCTTCCTGTGAGTTTTCTCTCTCTCTCACTCACTCTGAGTCTCTCCCTGTGTGAGTTCGCTCTCTCTCTCTCATTGAGTCTCTTCCTGTATGTGTTCCCTCTCTCTCTCTCACTGAGTCTCTCCCTGTGTGTGTTCTCTCTCTCTCTCTCACTGAGTCTCTCCCTGTGTGTGTTCTCTCTCTCTCTCTCTCACTGAGTCTCTCCCTGTGTGTGTTCTCTCTCTCTCTCTCACTCTGAGTCTCTTCCTGTGTGTTTTCTTTCTCTCTCTCACTGAGTCTCTTCCTGTGTGTGTTCCTTCTCTCTCTGTCACTGAGTCTCTCCCTGTGTGTGTTCTCTCTCTCACTCTGAGTCTCTTCGTGTGTGTGTTCCTTCTCTCTCTCTCACTGAGTCTCTCCCTGTGTGTATTCTCTCTCACACTCTGAGTCTCTTCCTGTGTGTGTTCCCTCTCTCTCTCTCTCACTGGGTCTCTCCATGTGTGTTCTCTCTCTCTCTCACTATCTCTCTCCCTGTGTGTTCTCTCTCTCTCTCTAAGAGTCTCTCCCTGTGTGTTCTCTCTCTCTCTCTCTCACACTGAGTCTCTCCATGTGTGTGTTCTCTCTCTCTCTCTCTGAGTCTCTCCCTGTGTGTGTTCTCTCTCTCTCTCACACTGAGGCTCTCCCTGTGTGTGCTTTTCTCTCTCACTATCTCTTTCCGTGTTCTCTCTCTCTCACTATCTCTTTCCCTGTGTGAGTTCTCTCTCTCTCACACTGAGTCTATCCCTGTGTGAGTTCTCTCTCTCTCTCTCACACACTGAGTCTCTCCCTGGGTGTTTTTTTCTCTCACACTACCTCTTTCCCTGTGTTCTCTTTCTCTCTCTCACTCTCTCTCCCTGTGTGAGTTCTCTCTCTCACTGAGTCTCTCCCTGTGTGAGTTCTCTCTCACACTGAGTCTATCCCTTTGTGTGTTCTCTCTCTCACACACACTGAGTCTCTTCCTGTGTCTGTTTTCTCTCTCACTATCTCTCTCCCTGTGTTCTCTCTCTCTCACTATCTCTCTCGCTGTGTGAGTTCTCTCTCTCTCTCACACTGAGTCTCTCCATGTGTGTGTTCTCTCTTTCTCTCTCACTGAGTCTCTCCCTGTGTGTGTTCTCTCTCTCTCTCACTGAGTCTCTCCCTGTGTGTGTTCTCTCTCGCTCTCTCTCTCACTGAGTCTCTCCCTGTGTGTGTTCTCTCTCTCTCTATCACTCTGGGTCTCTTCCTGTGTGTGTTCTCTCTCTCTCTCTCTCACTCTGTCTCTTCCTGTGTGTGTTCCCTCTCTCTCTCTCACTGAGTCTCTCCCTGTGTGTGTTCTCTCTCTCTCTCTCACACTGAGTTTCTCCCTGTGTGTGTTCTCTCTCTCTCTCACTCTGAGTCTCTTCCTGTGTGTGTTCTCTCTCTCTCTGAGTCTCTCCCTGTGTGTGTTCTCTCTCTCTCTCTCACACTGAGTCTCTCCCTGTGTGTGCTTTTCTCTCTCACTATTTCTTTCCCTGTGTTCTCTCTCTGTCTCACTATCTCTTTCCCTGTGTGAGTTCTCTCTCTCTCTCACACACTGAGTCTATCCCTTTGTGTGTTCTCTCTCTCTCACACACTGAGTCTCTTCATGTGTCTGTTTTCTCTCTCACTATCTCTCTCCCTGTGTTCTCTCTCTCTCACTATCTCTCCCTGTGTTCTCTCTCTCACTTTCTCTCTCCCTGTGAGTTCTCTCTCTCTCCCTCACACATTGAGTCTCTCCCTGTGTGAGTTCTCTCTCTCTCTCTCTCTCACACTGAGTCTCTCCCTGTGTTTTTTTCTCTCACACTACCTCTTTTCCTGTGTTCTCTCTCTCTCTCTCTCACTATCTCTCTCCCTGTGCGAGTTCTCTCTCTCACTGAGTCTCTCCCTGTGTGAGTTCTCTCTCACACTGAGTCTATCCCTTTGTGTGTTCTCTCTCTCTCTCACACACTGAGTTTCTCCCTGTGTGTGTTCTCTCTCTCTCTCACACTGAGTTTCTCCCTGTGTGAGTTCTCTCTCTCTCTCTCACTCTGAGTCTCTTCCTGTGTGTGTTCTCTCTCTCTCTGAGTCTCTCCCTGTGTGTGTTCTCTCTCTCTCTCTCTCTCACTCTGAGTCTCTCCCTGTGTGTGCTTTTCTCTCTCATTATCTCTTTCTGTGTTCTCTCTCTCTCACTATCTCTTTCCCTGTGTGAGTTCTCTCTCTCTCTCACACTGAATCTATCCCTGTGTGTGTTCTCTCTCTCTCACACACTGAGTCTCTTCCTGTGTCTGTTTTCTCTCTCATTATCTCTCTCCCTGTGTTCTCTCTCTCTCACTATCTCTCTCGCTGTGTGAGTTCTCTCTCTCACTCACACTGAGTCTCTCCATGTGTGTGTTCTCTCTCTCTCTCTCAATGAGTCTGTCCCTGTGTGTGTTCTCTCTCTCTCTCTCTCTCACACTGAGTCTCTCCATGTGTGTATTCTCTCTCTCTCTCTCTCACACTGAGTCTCTCCCTGTGTATTCTCTCTCGCTCTCACACTGAGTCTCTCCCTGTGTGTTTTCTCTCTCTCCTTCTCACTCTGAGTCTCTTCCTGTGTTTTCTCTCTCTCTCTCTCACTCTGAGTCTCTTCCTGTGTGTGTTCTCTCTCTCACTGAGTCTATCCCTGTGTGTGTTCTCTCTCTCTTAGTCTGAGTCTCTTCCTGTATGTGTTCCCTCTCTCTCTCTCACTGAGTCTCTCCCTGTGTGTGTTCTCTCTCTCTCTCACTCTGAGTCTCTTCCTGTGTGTGTTCTCTCTCTCTCTCACTCTGAGTCTCTTCCTGTGTGTGTTCTCTCTCTCTCTCTCACACTGAGTCTCTCCCTGTGTGTGCTTTTCTCTCTCACTATCTCTTTCCGTGTTCTCTCTCTCTCACTATCTCTTTCCCTGTGTGAGTTCTCTCTCTCTCACACTGAGTCTATCCCTGTGTGTGTTCTCTCTCTCTCACACACTGAGTCTCTTCCTGTGTCTGTTTTCTCTCTCACTATCTCTCTCCCTGTGTTCTCTCTCTCTCTCTCTCACTATCTCTCTCCCTGTGTTCTCTCTCTCATTTTCTCTCTCCCTGTGTGAGTTCTCCCTCTCACTGAGTCTCTCCCTGTGTGAGTTCTCTCTCACACTGAGTCTATCCCTGTGTGTGTTCTCTCTCTCTCACACACTGAGTCTCTTCCTGTGTCTGTTTTCTCTCTCACTATCTCTCTCCCTGTGTTCTCTCTCTCTCTCTCTCACTATCTCTCTCCCTGTGTTCTCTCTCTCATTTTCTCTCTCCCTGTGTGAGTTCTCTCTCTCTCCCTCACACATTGAGTCTCTCCCTGTGTGTGTTCTCTCTCTCTCTCTCTCACACACTGAGTCTCTCCCTGTGTGTTTTTTCTCTCACACTACCTCTTTCCCTGTGTTCTCTTTCTCTCTCACTCTCTCTCCCTGTGTGAGTTCTCTCTCTCACTGAGTCTCTCCCTGTGTGAGTTCTCTCTCACACTGAGTCTATCCCTTTGTGTGTTCTCTCTCTCACACACACTGAGTCTCTTCCTGTGTCTGTTTTCTCTCTCACTATCTCTCTCCCTGTGTTCTCTCTCTCTCACTATCTCTCTCGCTGTGTGAGTTCTCTCTCTCTCTCACACTGAGTCTCTCCATGTGTGTGTTCTCTCTCTCTCTCTCACTGAGTCTCTCCCTGTGTGTGTTCTCTCTCTCTCTCACTGAGTCTCTCCCTGTGTGTGTTCTCTCTCTCTCTATCACTCTGGGTCTCTTCCTGTGTGTGTTCTTTCTTTCTCTCTCACTGAGTCTCTCCCTGTGTGTGTTCTCTCTCTCTCTCTCACACTGAGTTTCTCCCTGTGTGTGTTCTCTCTCTCTCTCACTCTGAGTCTCTTCCTGTGTGTGTTCTCTCTCTCTCTGAGTCTCTCCCGGTGTGTGTTCTCTCTCTCTCTCTCACACTGAGTCTCTCCCTGTGTGTGCTTTTCTCTCTCACTATTTCTTTCCCTGTGTTCTCTCTCTGTCTCACTATCTCTTTCCCTGTGTGAGTTCTCTCTCTCTCTCTCACACTGACTCTATCCCTTTGTGTGTTCTCTCTCTCTCACACACTGAGTCTCTTCCTGTGTCTGTTTTCTCTCTCACTATCTCTCTCCCTGTGTTCTCTCTCTCTCACTATCTCTCCCTGTGTTCTCTCTCTCACTTTCTCTCTCCCTGTGAGTTCTCTCCCTCTCCCTCACACATTGAGTCTCTCCCTGTGTGAGTTCTCTCTCTCTCTCACACTGAGTCTCTCCCTGTGTTTTTTTCTCTCACACTACCTCTTTCCCTGTGTTCTCTCTCTCTCTCTCTCACTATCTCTCTCCCTGTGCGAGTTCTCTCTCTCACTGAGTCTCTCCCTGTGTGAGTTCTCTCTCACACTGAGTCTATCCCTTTGTGTGTTCTCTCTCTCTCTCACACACTGAGTTTCTCCCTGTGTGTGTTCTCTCTCTCTCTCACTCTGAGTCTCTTCCTGTGTGTGTTCTCTCTCTCTCTGAGTATCTCCCTGTGTGTGTTCTCTCTCTCTCTCTCTCTCACTCTGAGTCTCTCCCTGTGTGTGCTTTTCTCTCTCATTATCTCTTTCTGTGTTCTCTCTCTCTCACTATCTCTTTCCCTGTGTGCGTTCTCTCTCTCTCTCACACTGAATCTATCCCTGTGTGTGTTCTCTCTCTCTCACACACTGAGTCTCTTCCTGTGTCTGTTTTCTCTCTCACTATCTCTCTCCCTGTGTTCTCACTCTCTCACTATCTCTCTCGCTGTGTGAGTTCTCTCTCTCACTCACACTGAGTCTCTCCATGTGTGTGTTCTCTCTCTCTCTCTCTCAATGAGTCTGTCCCTGTGTGTGTTCTCTCTCCCTCTCTCTCTCTCACACTGAGTCTCTCCATGTGTGTATTCTCTCTCTCTCTCTCTCACACTGAGTCTCTCCCTGTGTATTCTCTCTCGCTCTCACACTGAGTCTCTCCCTGTGTGTTTTCTCTCTCTCCTTCTCACTCTGAGTCTCTTCCTGTGAGTTTTCTCTCTCTCTCACTCACTCTGAGTCTCTCCCTGTGTGAGTTCGCTCTCTCTCTCTCACTGAGTCTCTCCCTGTGTGTGTTCTCTCTCTCTCTCTCTCTCACTGAGTCTCTTCCTGTGTTTTCTCTCTCTCTCTCTCTCTCTGAGTCTCTTCCTGTGTGTGTTCTCTCTCTCTCTCTCTCTCACTGAGTCTCTTCCTGTGTTTTCTCTCTCTCTCTCTCACTCTGAGTCTCTTCCTGTGTGTGTTCTCTCTCTCACTGAGTCTATCCTTGTGTGTGTTCTCTCTCTCTTAGTCTGAGTCTCTTCCTGTATGTGTTCCCTCTCTCTCTCTCACTGAGTCTCTCCCTGTGTGTGTTCTCTCTCTCTCTCTCTCACTGAGTCTCTCCCTGTGTGTGTTCTCTCTCTCTCTCTCTCACTGAGTCTCTCCCTGTGTGTGTTCTCTCTCTCTCTCTCACTCTGAGTCTCTTCCTGTGTGTTTTCTTTCTCTCTCTCACTGAGTCTCTTCCTGTGTGTGTTCCTTCTCTCTCTGTCACTGAGTCTCTCCCTGTGTGTGTTCTCTCTCTCACTCTGAGTCTCTTCGTGTGTGTGTTCCTTCTCTCTCTCTCACTGAGTCTCTCCCTGTGTGTATTCTCTCTCACACTCTGAGTCTCTTCCTGTGTGTGTTCCCTCTCTCTCTCTCTCTCACTGGGTCTCTCCATGTGTGTTCTCTCTCTCTCTCACTATCTCTCTCCCTGTGTGTTCTCTCTCTCTCTCTAAGAGTCTCTCCCTGTGTGTTCTCTCTCTCTCTCTCTCACACTGAGTCTCTCCATGTGTGTGTTCTCTCTCTCTCTCTCTGAGTCTCTCCCTGTGTGTGTTCTCTCTCTCTCTCACACTGAGGCTCTCCCTGTGTGTGCTTTTCTCTCTCACTATCTCTTTCCGTGTTCTCTCTCTCTCACTATCTCTTTCCCTGTGTGAGTTCTCTCTCTCTCACACTGAGTCTATCCCTGTGTGTGTTCTCTCTCTCTCACACACTGAGTCTCTTCCTGTGTCTGTTTTCTCTCACACTATCTCTCTCCCTGTGTTCTCTCTCTCACTTTCTCTCTCCCTGTGTGAGTTCTCTCTCTCTCCCTCACACATTGAGTCTCTCCCTGTGTGAGTTCTCTCTCTCTCTCACACACTGAGTCTCTCCCTGTGTGTTTTTTTCTCTCACACTACCTCTTTCCCTGTGTTCTCTTTCTCTCTCTCACTCTCTCTCCCTGTGTGAGTTCTCTCTCTCACTGAGTCTCTCCCTGTGTGAGTTCTCTCTCACACTGAATCTATCCCTGTGTGTGTTCTCTCTCTCTCACACACTGAGTTTCTCCCTGTGTGTGTTCTCTCTCTCTCTCACTCTGAGTCTCTTCCTGTGTGTGTTCTCTCTCTCTCTGAGTATCTCCCTGTGTGTGTTCTCTCTCTCTCTCTCTCTCACTCTGAGTCTCTCCCTGTGTGTGCTTTTCTCTCTCATTATCTCTTTCTGTGTTCTCTCTCTCTCACTATCTCTTTCCCTGTGTGCGTTCTCTCTCTCTCTCACACTGAATCTATCCCTGTGTGTGTTCTCTCTCTCTCACACACTGAGTCTCTTCCTGTGTCTGTTTTCTCTCTCACTATCTCTCTCCCTGTGTTCTCTCTCTCTCACTATCTCTCTCGCTGTGTGAGTTCTCTCTCTCACTCACACTGAGTCTCTCCATGTGTGTGTTCTCTCTCTCTCTCTCTCAATGAGTCTGTCCCTGTGTGTGTTCTCTCTCCCTCTCTCTCTCTCACACTGAGTCTCTCCATGTGTGTATTCTCTCTCTCTCTCTCTCACACTGAGTCTCTCCCTGTGTATTCTCTCTCGCTCTCACACTGAGTCTCTCCCTGTGTGTTTTCTCTCTCTCCTTCTCACTCTGAGTCTCTTCCTGTGAGTTTTCTCTCTCTCTCACTCACTCTGAGTCTCTCCCTGTGTGAGTTCGCTCTCTCTCTCTCATTGAGTCTCTTCCTGTATGTGTTCCCTCTCTCTCTCTCACTGAGTCTCTCCCTGTGTGTGTTCTCTCTCTCTCTCTCACTGAGTCTCTCCCTGTGTGTGTTCTCTCTCTCTCTCTCTCACTGAGTCTCTCCCTGTGTGTGTTCTCTCTCTCTCTCTCACTCTGAGTCTCTTCCTGTGTGTTTTCTTTCTCTCTCTCACTGAGTCTCTTCCTGTGTGTGTTCCTTCTCTCTCTGTCACTGAGTCTCTCCCTGTGTGTGTTCTCTCTCTCACTCTGAGTCTCTTCGTGTGTGTGTTCCTTCTCTCTCTCTCACTGAGTCTCTCCCTGTGTGTATTCTCTCTCACACTCTGAGTCTCTTCCTGTGTGTGTTCCCTCTCTCTCTCTCTCTCACTGGGTCTCTCCATGTGTGTTCTCTCTCTCTCTCACTATCTCTCTCCCTGTGTGTTCTCTCTCTCTCTCTAAGAGTCTCTCCCTGTGTGTTCTCTCTCTCTCTCTCTCACACTGAGTCTCTCCATGTGTGTGTTCTCTCTCTCTCTCTCTGAGTCTCTCCCTGTGTGTGTTCTCTCTCTCTCTCACACTGAGGCTCTCCCTGTGTGTGCTTTTCTCTCTCACTATCTCTTTCCGTGTTCTCTCTCTCTCACTATCTCTTTCCCTGTGTGAGTTCTCTCTCTCTCACACTGAGTCTATCCCTGTGTGTGTTCTCTCTCTCTCACACACTGAGTCTCTTCCTGTGTCTGTTTTCTCTCACACTATCTCTCTCCCTGTGTTCTCTCTCTCACTTTCTCTCTCCCTGTGTGAGTTCTCTCTCTCTCCCTCACACATTGAGTCTCTCCCTGTGTGAGTTCTCTCTCTCTCTCACACACTGAGTCTCTCCCTGTGTGTTTTTTTCTCTCACACTACCTCTTTCCCTGTGTTCTCTTTCTCTCTCTCACTCTCTCTCCCTGTGTGAGTTCTCTCTCTCACTGAGTCTCTCCCTGTGTGAGTTCTCTCTCACACTGAATCTATCCCTGTGTGTGTTCTCTCTCTCTCACACACTGAGTCTCTTCCTGTGTCTGTTTTCTCTCTCACTATCTCTCTCCCTGTGTTCTCTCTCTCTCACTATCTCTCTCGCTGTGTGAGTTCTCTCTCTCTCTCACTGAGTCTCTCCACGTGTGTGTTCTCTCTCTCTCTCTCACTGAGTCTCTCACTGTGTGTGTTCTCTCTCTCTCTCTCTCTCTCACTGAGTCTATCCCTGTGTGTGTTCTCTCTCTCTCTCTCACTGAGTCTCTCCCTGTGTGTGTTCTCTCTCTCTCTCACTCTGAGTCTCTTCCTGTGTGTTTTCTCTCTCTCTCTCACTCTGAGTCTCTTCCTGTGTGTGTTCCTTCTCTCTCTCTCACTCAGTCTCTCCCTGTGTGTGTTCTCTCTCTCACTCTGAGTCTCTTCCTGTGTGTGTTCCCTCTTTCTCTCTCTCACTGAGTCTCTCCCTGTGTGTGATCTCTCTCTCTCTCACTGAGTTTCTCCCTGTGTGTATTCTCTCTCTCACTCTGAGTCTCTTCCTGTGTGTGTTCCCTCTCTCTCTCTCTCACTGGGTCTCTCCATGTGTGTTCTCTCTCTCTCTCACTATCTCTCTCCCTGTGTGTTCTCTCTCTCTCTCTATGAGTCTCTCCCTGTGTGTTCTCTCTCTCTCTCTCTCACACTGAGTCTCTTCCTATGTGTGTTTTCTCTCTCTCACTATCTCTTTCCCTGTGTTCTCTCTCTCTCTCTCACTCACTATCTCTCTCCCTGTGTGAGTTCTCTCTCTCTCTCTCACACTGAGTCTCTCCCTGTGTGTTCTCTCTCACTCTCTCACTGAGTCTCTCCCTGTGTGTTCTCTCTCTCTCACTCTCACACTGAGTCTCTTCCTATGTGTGTTTTCTCTCTCTCACTATCTCTTTCCCTGTGTTCTCTCTCTCTCTCTCACTCTGAGTCTCTTCCTGTGTGTGTTCTCTCTCTCTCTGAGTCTCTCCCTGTGTGTGTTCTCTCTCTCACACTGAGTCTCTCCCTGTGTGTGCTTTTCTCTCTCTCTATCTCTTTCCCTGTGTTCTCTCTCTCTCTCACTATCTCTTTCCCTGTGTGAGTTCTCTCTCTCTCTCACACTGAGTCTATCCCTTTGTGTGTTCTCTCTCTCTCACACACTGAGTCTCTTCCTGTGTCTGTTTTCTCTCTCACTATCTCTCTCCCTGTGTTCTCTCTCTCTCACTATCTCTCCCTGTGTTCTCTCTCTCACTTTCTCTCTCCCTGTGAGTTCTCTCTCTCACTGAGTCTCTCCCTGTGTGAGTTCTCTCTCACACTGAGTTTCTCCCTGTGTGTGTTCTCTCTCTCTCTCACTCTGAGTCTCTTCCTGTGTTCTCTCTCTCTCTGAGTCTCTCCCTGTGTGTGTTCTCTCTCTCTCTCTCACACTGAGTCTCTCCCTGTGTGTGCTTTTCTCTCTCATTATCTCTTTTTGTGTTCTCTCTCTCTCACTATCTCTTTCCCTGTGTGAGTTCTCTCTCTCTCTCACACTGAGTCTATCCCTGTGTGTGTTCTCTCTCTCTCACACACTGAGTCTCTTCCTGTGTCTGTTTTCTCTCTCACTATCTCTCTCCCTGTGTTCTCTCTCTCACTTTCTCTCTCCCTGTGTGAGTTCTCTCTCTCTCCCTCACACTGAGTCTCTCCCTGTGTGAGTTCTCTCTCTCTCTCTCACACACTGAGTCTCTCCCTGGGTGTTTTTTTCTCTCACACTACCTCTTTCCCTGTGTTCTCTTTCTCTCTCTCACTCTCTCTCCCTGTGTGAGTTCTCTCTCTCACTGAGTCTCTCCCTGTGTGAGTTCTCTCTCACACTGAGTCTATCCCTTTGTGTGTTCTCTCTCCACACACACTGAGTCTCTTCCTGTGTCTGTTTTCTCTCTCACTATCTCTCTCCATGTGTTCTCTCTCTCTCACTATCTCTCTCGCTGTGTGAGTTCTCTCTCTCTCTCACACTGAGTCTCTCCATGTGTGTGTTCTCTCTCTCTCACTGAGTCTCTCCCTGTGTGTGTTCTCTCTCTCTCTCACTGAGTCTCTCCCTGTGTGTGTTCTCTCTCGCTCTCTCTCTCACTGAGTCTCTCCCTGTGTGTGTTCTCTCTCTCTCTTTCACTCTGGGTCTCTTCCTGTGTGTGTTCCCTCTCTCTCTCTCACTGAGTCTCTCCCTGTGTGTGTTCTCTCTCGCTCTCTCACACTGAGTTTCTCCCTGTGTGTGTTCTCTCTCTCTCTCACTCTGAGTCTCTCCCTGTGTGTGTTCTCTCTCTCTCTCTCACACTGAGTCTCTCCCTGTGTGTGCTTTTCTCTCTCACACTTTCTTTCCCTGTGTGAGTTCTCTCTCTCTCTCTCACACTGAGTCTATCCCTTTGTGTGTTCTCTCTCTCTCACACACTGAGTCTCTTCCTGTGTCTGTTTTCTCTCTCACTATCGCTCTCCCTGTGTTCTCTCTCTCTCACTATCTCTCCCTGTGTTCTCTCTCTCACTTTCTCTCTCCCTGTGTCTCTCTCTCTCCCTCACACATTGAGTCTCTCCCTGTGTGAGTTCTCTCTCTCTCTCTCTCACACTGAGTCTCTCCCTGTGTTTTTTTCTCTCACACTACCTCTTTCCCTGTGTTCTCTCTCTCTCTCTCTCACTAACTCTCTCCCTGTGCGAGTTCTCTCTCTCACTGAGTCTCTCCCTGTGTGAGTTCTCTCTCACACTGAGTCTATCCCTTTGTGTGTTCTCTCTCTCTCTCACACACTGAGTTTCTCCCTGTGTGTGTTCCCTCTCTCTCTCACTCTGAGTCTCTTCCTGTGTGTGTTCTCTCTCTCTCTGAGTCTCTCCCTGTGTGTGTTCTCTCTCTCTCTCTCACTCTGAGTCTCTCCCTGTGTGTGCTTTTCTCTCTCATTATCTCTTTCTGTGTTCTCTCTCTCTCACTATCTCTTTCCCTGTGTGAGTTCTCTCTCTCTCTCACACTGAGTCTATCCCTGTGTGTGTTCTCTCTCTCTCACACACTGAGTCTCTTCCTGTGTCTGTTTTCTCTCTCACTATCTCTCTCCCTGTGTTCTCTCTCTCTCACTATCTCTCTCGCTGTGTGAGTTCTCTCTCTCTCTCACACTGAGTCTCTCCATGTGTGTGTTCTCTCTCTCTCTCTCAATGAGTCTCTCCCTGTGTGTGTTCTCTCTCTCTCTCTCTCTCACTGAGTCTCTCCCTGTGTGTTCTCTCTCGCTCTCACACTGAGTCTCTCCCTGTGTGTTTTCTCTCTCTCTCTCTCACTCTGAGTCTCTTCCTGTGAGTTTTCTCTCTCTCTCACTCACTTGAGTCTCTCCCTGTGTGAGTTCGCTCTCTCTCTCTCTCACTGAGTCTCTCCCTGTGTGTGTTCTCTCTCTCTCTCTCTCACTGAGTCTCTTCCTGTGTTTTGTCTCCCTCTCACTGAGTCTCTTCCTGTGTGTGTTCTCTCTCTCACTGAGTCTATCCCTGTGTGTGTTCTCTCTCTCTTACTCTGAGTCTCTTCCTGTATCTGTTCTCTCTCTCTCTCTCACTGAGTCTCTCCCTTTGTGTGTTCTCTCTCTCTCACACTGAGTTTCTCCCTGTATGTGTTCTCTCTCTCTCTCACTCTGAGTCTCTTCCTGTGTGTGTTCTCTCTCTCTCTGAGTCTCTCCCTGTGTGTGTTCTCTCTCTCTCTCACACTGAGTCTCTCCCTGTGTGTGCTTTTCTCTCTCACTATCTCTTTCCGTGTTCTCTCTCTCTCACTATCTCTTTCCCTGTGTGAGTTCTCTCTCTCTCACACTGAGTCTATCCCTGTGTGTGTTCTCTCTCTCTCACACACTGAGTCTCTTCCTGTGTCTGTTTTCTCTCTCGCTATCTCTCTCCCTGTGTTCTCTCTCTCACTTTCTCTCTCCCTGTGTGAGTTCTCTCTCTCTCCCTCACACATTGAGTCTCTCCCTGTATGAGTTCTCTCTCTCTCTCTCACACACTGAGTCTCTCCCTGTGTGTTTTTTCTCTCACACTACCTCTTTCCCTGTGTTCTCTTTCTCTCTCTCACTCTCTCTCCCTGTGTGAGTTCTCTCTCTCACTGAGTCTCTCCCTGTGTGAGTTCTCTCTCACACTGAGTCTATCCCTTTGTGTGTTCTCTCTCTCACACACACTGAGTCTCTTCCTGTGTCTGTTTTCTCTCTCACTATCTCTCTCCCTGTGTTCTCTCTCTCTCACTATCTCTCTCGCTGTGTGAGTTCTCTCTCTCTCTCACACTGAGTCTCTCCACGTGTGTGTTCTCTCTCTCTCTCACACTGAGTCTATCCCTGTGTGTGTTCTCTCTCTCTCTCTCTCTCTCTCTCACTGAGTCTCTCCCTGTGTGTGTTCTCTCTCTCTCTCTCTCACACTGAGTCTCTCCCTGTGTGTTCTCTCTCGCTCTCACACTGAGTCTCTCCCTGTGTGTTTTCTCTCTCTCTCTCTCACTATGAGTCTCTTCCTGTGAGTTTTCTCTCTCTCTCACTCACTTGAGTCTCTCCCTGTGTGAGTTCGCTCTCTCTCTCTCACTGAGTCTCTCCCTGTGTGTGTTCTCTCTCTCTCTCTCTCACTGAGTCTCTTCCTGTGTTTTCTTTCTCTCTCTCTCACTCTGAGTCTCTTCCTGTGTGTGTTCTCTCTCTCTCTCACACACTGAGTCTCTTCCTGTGTCTGTTTTCTCTCTCACTATCTCTCTCCCTGTGTTCTCTCTCTCTCACTATCTCTCTCGCTGTGTGGGTTCTCTCTCTCTCTCTCACTGAGTCTCTCCCTGTGTGTGTTCTCTCTCTCTCTCTCTCTCACTGAGTCTCTCCCTGTGTGTGTTCTCTCTCTCTCTCTCACTCTGAGTCTCTTCCTGTGTGTTTTCTCTCTCTCTCTCACTCTGAGTCTCTTCCTGTGTGTGTTCCTTCTCTCTCTCTCACTGAGTCTCTCCCTGTGTGTGTTCTCTCTCTCTCACTGAGTCTCTCCCTGTGTGTGTTCTCTCTCTCTCTCTCACTGAGTCTCTCCCTGTGTGTGTTCTCTCTCTCTCTCTCACTCTGAGTCTCTTCCTGTGTGTTTTCTCTCTCTCTCTCACTCTGAGTCTCTTCCTGTGTGTGTTCCTTCTCTCTCTGTCACTGAGTCTCTCCCTGTGTGTGTTCTCTCTCTCACTCTGAGTCTCTTCCTGTGTGTGATCCTTCTCTCTCTCTCACTGAGTCTCTCCCTGTGTGTATTCTCTCTCTCACTCTGAGTCTTTTCCTGTGTGTGTTCCCTGTCTCTCTCTCTCACTGGGTCTCTCCATGTGTGTTCTCTCTCTCTCTCACTATCTCTCTCCCTGTGTGTTCTCTCTCTCTCTCTATGAGTCCCTCCCTGTGTGTTCTCTCTCTCTCTCTCTCACACTGAGTCTCTTCCTATGTGTGTTTTCTCTCTCACTGTCTCTTTCCCTGTGTTCTCTCTCTCTCACTCACTCACTATCTCTCTCCCTGTGTGAGTTCTCTCTCTTTCTCTCTCACACTGAGTCTCTCCCTGTGTGTTCTCTCTCACTCTCTCACTGAGTCTCTCCCTGTTTGTTCTCTCTCTCTCTCTCACTCTGAGTCTCTTCCTGTGTGTTTTCTCTCTCTCTCACTCTGAGTCTCTTCCTGTGTGTTTTCTCTCTCTCTTTCACTCTGGGTCTCTTCCTGTGTGTGTTCTCTCTCTCACTGAGTCTCTCCTTGTGTGTGTTCTCTCTCTCTCTCTCACTCTGTCTCTTCCTGTGTGTGTTCCCTCTCTCTGTCTCACTGAGTCTCTCCCTGTTTGTGTTCTCTCTCTCTCTCTCACACTGAGTTTCTCCCTGTGTGTGTTCTCTCTCTCTCTCACTCTGAGTCTCTTCCTGTGTGTGTTCTCTCTCTCTCTGAGTCTCTCCCTGTGTGTGTTCTCTCTCTCTTACTCTGAGTCTCTCCCTGTGTGTGTTCTCTCTCTCTCTCTCTCTCTCACACTGAGTCTCTCCCTGTGTGAGTTCTCTCTGTCTCTCTCTCTTACACAGAGTCTCTTCCTGTGTCTGTTTTCTCTCTCACTATCTCTCTCTCTGTGTTCTCTTTCTCTCTCACTATCTCTCTCCCTGTGTTCTCTCTCTCTCTCACTATCTCTTTCCCTGTGTGTGCTTTTCTCTTACTATCTCTCTCCCTGTGTTCTCTCTCTCTCTCTCACTATCTCTCTCCCTGTTTTCTCTCTCTCACTTTCTCTCTCCCTGTGTGAGTTGTCTCTCTCTCTCTCACACACTGGGTCTCTCCCTTTGTTTTTTTCTCTCACATTACCTCTTTCCCTGTGTTCTCTCTCCCTCTCTCACTATCTCTCTCCCTGTGTGAGTTCTCTCTCACACTGTCTATCCCTTTGTGTGTTCTCTCTCTCTCTCACACACTGAGTGTCTTCCTGTGTCTGTTTTCTCTCTCACTATCTCTCTTCCTGTGTTCTCTCTCTCTCACTATCTCTCTCACTGTGTGGGTTCTCTCTCTCTCTCACACTGTGTCTCTCCCTGTGTGAGTTCTCTCTCTCTCTCTCTCTCACAGAGTCTCTTCCTGTATCTGTTTTCTCTCTCACTATCTCTCTCTCTGTGCTCTCTCTCTCTCTCACTATCTCTCTCCCTGTGTTCTCTCTCTCTCTCTCACTATCTCTCTCCCTGTGTGTGCTTTTCTCTCTTACTATCTCTCTCCCTGTGTTCTCTCTCTCTCTCTCACTATCTCTCTCTCTCTGTGTGTTCTCTCTCGCTGTCTCTCTCTCTCTGTCTGTCTCGCTCCTGTATCTCTCTCTCTCTTACCCCATGACCCTTACTCTGATTCCCCCTCTCTCTCTCTCTCTCAGTCTCTCCTTCTGTATCTCTCTCCCTCTCTCGGTGGGAAAGAATGGACATGGTCTAAAAGGCAGATTATGAATGTGGGCACGGGCGTTAACTCAAGTATTAAAGGAACGTTTTGCACCTGTCTTTACCAAGGAAGATGTTATCCAGGGCAAAGTGACAGAGGAGGTGATCCAGTTATGTGAAGGGTTTAACATAGATAAGGAAGAGCAAGGCTGTCTGTACTTAAAGTTGATAAGTCACTGGGAGACACATCCAAGGAGACTGAAGGAGGTGAGAGTGGAAATAGCAGGGGGTCACAGCCAGCCAGTTTAACTTGGGGAAGCTTCTGGAAACATTAATTCGGGATAAAATTAATAGTCACGCGGACAAATGTGGGTTAATAAAGGGAAACCAACACGGATTTGTTAAGGGAAAATTAACTTGCTGGAGTTTGAGGGGCTGACAGGGAGGGTCGATAAGGGTAGTGTTGTAGATGTGGTGTAGCTGGGCTTTTAAAAGGCATTCGATACAGTGCTACACAACAGGCTTGGGAGAAAAGTTATGGCTCATGGAATAAATGGGACGGTAGCAGCGTGGAAGTGGGATTAGTCGAGTGAGAGGAAGCAGAGAGCAGTGGCTGATGGATGATTTTCTTGCTGGAGGACGGTCTGTAGTGGAGTTCCCCAGGGGTCGGTATTAGGACCCTTGCTGTTCCTGACATTAATATGTATATTAATGATCTAGATCTTGGCGTGCGGAGGGGACAGTTTCAGAGTTTGTGGATGATACGAGGCTTGGGAGTGTTGTGAACTGTGAGGAGCGCGGTGTGGAACTTCAAAGGGACTCTGACACATTGGTGGAGTGGGCAGATAGGCGGCAGATGCAGTTCAATGCAGAGAAGTGTGAGGTGGTGCATTTTGGGAGGAAGAACATGGACAGACAATATAAAATTAGGGGTGAAATTTTGAAGGGGGTGCAGGAGCAGAAAGACCTGGGTGTAAGTGTGCATCGATCATCGAAGGTGGCAGGGCAAGGTGGATAGAGTGGTTAATAAAGCATACGGTATCCTGGGATTTGTTAATAGGGGCACAGAGCAAGGAGGTTGTGTCGAACTTCTTTATGACACTGGTACAGCCTCTCCTAGAGCATTGCTCTCAGTTCGGGCACCACACGTTAGTGATCATATGAAGGCTTTGGAGGGAGAGCAGATCAGATTTATGAGAATGGTTCCAGGGAGGGGACAGTGCAGCACTCCCTCTGTACTGACCCTCCGACAGTGCGGCACTCCCTCAGTACTGACCCTTTGACAGTGCAGCACTCACTCAGTACTGACCCTCCGACAGTGCGGCACTCCCTCAGTACTGACCCTTTGACAGTGCAGCACTCACTCAGTACTGACCCTCCGACAGTGCAGCACTCACTCAGTACTGACCCTCCGACAGTGCAGCACTGTCTCAGTAGTGGGAGTGTCAGAGTGGATCCTAGGCGAACATCTTCTCAGTCAGATTTGATTGCAAGACTATTTCTTACAGAGCTAGCGAGGGGCATAGGGGCTGGAGGAGGTTACAGAGATAGGGAGGGTTGTAGGGGCTGCAGGAGGTTACAGAGATAGGGAGGGGTGTAGGGGGCTGGAGGAGGTTACAGAGAGAGGGTGGGGTGTAGGGGCTGGAGGAGGTTACAGAGATAGGGAGGGGTGTAGGGGCTGGAGGAGGTCACAGAAATAGGGACAAGTTTTGGGGCTGGAGGAGGTTACAGAGATAGGGAGGGGTGTAGGGGCTGGAGGAGGTTACAGAGATAGGGAGGGGTGATGGGGCTGGAGGAGGTTACAGAGATAGGGAGGGGTGATGCGGCTGGAGGAGGTTACAGAGATAGGGAGGGGTGTAGGGGCTGGAGGAGGTTACAGAGATAGGGAGGGTTGCAGGGGCTGGAGGAGGTTACAGAGATAGGGAGGGTTGCACGAGCTAGAGGAGTTTACAGAGATAGGGAGGGGTGTAGGGGCTGGAGGAGGTTACAGAGATAGGGAGGGTTGCAGGGGCTGTAGGAGGTTACAGCGACAGGGAGGGGTGTAGGGGCTGGAGGAGGTTACAGAGATAGGGAGAGGTGTAGGGGCTGCAGGAGGTTACAGAGATAGGGAGGGTTGCACGAGCTAGAGGAGTTTACAGAGATAGGGAGGGTTGTTAGGGGCTGGAGGAGGTTACAGAGATAGGAGGGTTGCAGGAGCTAGAGGAGGTTACAGAGATAGGGAGAGGTGTAGGGGCTGGAGGAGGTTACAGAGATAGTGAGGGGTGTAGGGGCTGGAGGAGGTTACAGAGATAGGGAGGGTTGCAAGGGCTGGAGGAGGTTACAGAGATAGGGAGGGGTGTAGGGGCTGGAGGAGGTTACAGAGATAGGGAGGGTTGCAGGGGCTGTAGGAGGTTACAGAGATAGGGAGGGGTGTTGGGGCTGGAGGAGGTTACAGAGATAGGGAGAAGTGTAGGGGCTGCAGGAGGTTACAGAGATAGGGAGGGTTGCACGAGCTAGAGGAGTTTACAGAGATAGGGAGGGTTGTTAGGGGCTGGAGGAGGTTACAGAGATAGGAGGGTTGCAGGAGCTAGAGGAGGTTACAGAGATAGGGAGAGGTGTAGGGGCTGGAGGAGGTTACAGAGATAGTGAGGGGTGTAGGGGCTGGAGGAGGTTACAGGGATAGGGAGGGTTGTAGGGGCTGGAGGAGGTTACAGAGATAGTGAGGGGTGTAGGGGCTGCAGGAGGTTACAGAGATAGGGAGGGGTGTAGGGGCTGGAGGAGGTTACAGAGATAGGGAGGGGTGTAGCGGCTGGAGGAGGTTACAGAGATAGGGAGGGGTGTAGGGGCTGGAGGAGGTTACAGAGATAGGGAGGGGTGTAGCGGCTGGAGGAGGTTACAGAGATAGGGAGGGGTGTAGGGGCTGGAGGAGGTTACAGAGATAGGGAGGGGTGTAGGGGCTGGAGGAGGTTACAGAGATAGGGAGGGATGTAGGGGCTGGAGGAGGTTACAGAGATAGGGAGGGGTGTAGGGGCTGGAGGAGGTTACAGAGATAGTGAGGGGTGTAGGGGCTGGAGGAGGTTACAGAGATAGGGAGGATGGTCAGGGTCTGATGTTTCCCCAATCACATTGTTAAAGACAATTGTTGGTTAAAACAGGTGATGGGCATTGGTTCTCTCATCGACACAGGATAAATAGATAGAGCTGGATCCTCTTGGTGTGGGATGGTGCAGGGAGCCTATTACACTGAAGCGGTGTCTCTAGAATAAGCCAACTTGCGGAAAAATGCTAGCTCAGCCCTTGTCCTTGCACTCTACGCGGGTCACTGTGAGTAGCGCGGGAGCAGAGGGTGAACTTTAACCTGTATTCTTTGATTGCTGTGTATGAGTATTGCCGCTGACCAGTTAGTGCCGGAAGGGCCACTGCAAAATCCGGCCCAAAATTGACCCTCCACCAGTTTGTTTTCCAGTCTGGGCCATGTTGGGAAAGGGAAAACAGGGCAGAGGTGTTGGGCACAGGCCACCTCTTCACCCTGGAGGAAGTAAGATGCAAATAGGAAGATAACAGTTAGCAGTGAAGCGTTTGCAGGCAACCCAGACCCTTTTTTTGGATAAGTTTTACCAAAAAGGACGAGCTATTGGAAAGCGTTGTGAAGCTCGGACGATCTTCGGCGCGGTTAGGAAATCAGAGCTGAGAAACTCCGGAGTCGGCGTTGGCTCCCGCAAATTAGTGGGCCGTGTTCGCATTCCCCCTCCCCCCCCCCCCCCCCCCCACCCGCCGCTTTCGATCAGCCTTTGGGCGCTGACGGTGGGGGGGGGGGAGGTTGAGGGGGCGGTGGGGGGTTCAATCCCGTGGGGAGGGCCCTCTCTGAGATCCTGGCCGCTGCCTTGGCAAACCCGAATGGCTGTGCCGTGGGACGGAGGTTGGAGGGTTCTGCGGCAGCCGACTTTCTGGGCAAAGATTCCAAATGCACAGCCAGGGGGCAAATGGCAGGAGGTCTGAAAAGGGTCGGAACCTCAGCCAAGCTGACAGTTGGAACAAAAAAGCGGGTCTGGGGGCGTTCAAACCACCCCCCCACCCCCCGCCCCCAACAACCCCGCAACAAAGAAAAGCACCGCGTAATGGTTAACCGCGTTCTCGGCGCAATTCCCGGTATTGTTACGCCGGCGAGCTGCCCGTGTTTTCGAAGTGGACCCACCAGACGGATTCTCCCGAGGCCGAGAACGACGAAGGTGATGGGGTCGTGTCGGTCACCGAGGGTTCGAATCCAGGGATGGCTGCCTTTGACGGTCGACTCCTTAAACTGTGCGGTGCTCAACAGTGGCTGCACTTCCGCGGTGTGTGGAACGGATTGGCTTAACTGCTACCTGAGGCCCCGCGATGAGGCGGGAATGTCCAAGACGTGTGAAGGCTCGACAGATGTGACGATACATTAAGACCCTCCCACAAGGCTGGTCCTCCCTTGTAAGATAGCAGTCTGTTTATCGGTACTGATGTGGCTTCTCGCGAGATACTGCTGTAGTTCAGTCGATCTGCGACGACAAAGGCTCAGGTCATGACAGATCACGACAAAGGATAGGGCGATCACGTTCGGGTAAGAAACGTGGATCTACATTTGAACCGGTCAGGCCCTGACTTATTGCCGCTAAGGAAGTCCAGAGATTGCTCGTCCGGTTCATGACATTTTGTTGACTTTGTGAGAATTTGGTGGACAGGAGGAAGATCATCGGGAAGTTACGTAGACAGTTTGCACATCAGGGACTGGAGACCCTCCTGCGAGATGCTGGACTGATCGATGAAGGATACAATGACCTTATCGAGCAAACCCCTCCTGAGTGTGAACTTTGCCTTGAACGTCGGAAGACATTGCCATATCCTGTTGTGAGCTTGCCACTAGCCGGGGAGTTTCACGATGCCGTGGCGACGATGGACTTGAACATTTGGGACAAGGGTAGGGGTATTTCTTTTACCACACTTCATCCAACTTTGGAGTATTGTGTGCAGCTCTGGTCGCCTGACTACAGCAAGGTTATCAGTGAGATCGAGAGAGCGCGGAGAAGATTTACTAGGATGTTGCCAGTGTCTTAAGGAGCTGAGTTACAGGGAGAGATTAAACAGGTTAGGACTTTATTCCTTGGAGGGTAGAAGGATGAGGGGAGATTTGATAGAAGGTTACAAAATTATGAGGGGTATAGACAGAGTAAATGCGAGTAGGCTCTTTACACTTAGATTAGGAAAGATAAACACGAGAGGACATGGCTTTAGGGTGAAAGGGGAAAGGTTTAGGGGGAACATTAGGGGGAACTTCTTCACTCAGAAAGTGGTGAGAGTGTGGAACGAGCGTCCATCTGACATGGTAAATGCCGGCTCGCTCTTAAGTTTTAAGAATAAATTGGATGGATACATGGATGGGAGAGGTCTGGAGGGTTATGGACTGGGCGCAGGTCAGTGGGACTAGCGGAATAATATTTCGGCACAGACTACAAGGGCCGAATGGCCTGTATTCTGTGCTGTAGGGTTCTATGGTTCTGTGGATCTGTTGCATTTGCCTTCCTAACCACCAACTCAACCTGCAAGTTAACCTGAAGAGAACCCCGGACCAGGACTCCCAAGTCCCTTTGCACTGCAGACTTCTGAACGTTGTGATGGTGCAAGTGGAAAAACCGAGACATTTGTTCTTTATTCGCTTTGTATTTGTTCGTTTGGTAGGGGTAAGATGGGATCTATAAATGTGAAAAAACGATGGGAATTTATTTCTTTCTGTACGTTTCCAAAAGAGCATTTTCAATAGATCCAATTTCAACAGAGGAGCGGGGAATCTGTGAGTGTACCAGTGGTCACCTTGCAGGGCCAACTGCATTGCTAGAGACGATTGTGAGATAAAACAGGTGATGGGCACTGGTACTGCAGAATAAGCAGAGACAGCTGGAACCCTCTGAGACACCAGCACCCAGGCTCATTCCACCGCACAGCTGTCTTACCAATAAACCAACACGTGGGAAAAGGCTGGCTTTGTACTTAGTAACCCACCGCAGGGGACTTCCTGTGAGAGACATGGGGAGCCGGACGAGCAGACGCAGCTGGGAAAGGTGGGCGTAAGGGCCTGGTGGAGAGGGGGGGGGGGAGGGACAGAGAGACGTGAATCAGATAGCGGGGTTCCAAGAATGGGCTCAGCAGCACACTGCAGCGTGTCGAAGGACTTAACAGATAACGATCTGACACTCAAATTTTATTCCAGGGCCAAGGCGTGAAAACCAACATCCTGGACGTGGGGTGAGGTCACGCAAAGACCAGCACAAACCACCAGTAAAGGAGGCAACAAAGGCTGGGGAGAGACAGCGAGAGGGAGAGAAGACGGGCAGATCGAGCATCAGATGTGCCAAGGAGGATGGCTTGCAGTAGAGGTGGGTGTGAACTTCAAATCAAAACTGGGAGCTCAGGATCTGACCCCGTGCTGTACCAGTCATGGGAGTGTTTGATGGGGACAGTGTAGAGGGAGATTGACTCTGTATCTAACCCCGTGCTGTAGCTGTCCTGGGAGTGTTTGATGGGGACAGTGTAGAGGGAGCTTTACTCTGTATCTAACCCCGTGCTGTACCTGTCCTGGGAGTGTTTTATATGGACAGTGTTAAGGAAGATTTACTCTGTATCTAAACCCGTGCTGTACCTGTCCTGGGAGTGTTTGATGGGGACAGTGTAGAGGGAGATTTACTCTGTATCTAACCCCGTGCTGTACCTGTCCTGGGAGTGTTTGATGGGGACAGTGTAGAGGGAGATTTACTCTGTATCTAACCCCGTGCTGTACCTGTCCTGGGAGTGTTTGATGGAGACAGTGTAGAGGGAGGTTTACTCTGTATCTAACCCCGTGCTGTACCTGTCCTGGGAGTGTTTGATGGGGACAGTGTAGAGGGAGCTTTACTCTGTATCTAACCCCGTGCTGTACCTGTCCTGGGAGTGTTTGATGGGGACAGTTTAGAGGGAGATTTAATCTGTATCTAACCCTGTACATAACCTATACTGGGAGTGTTTGATGGCGACAGTGTAGTGGAGTGAGACTCTGTATCCAACCTCGTGCTCTCCCTGTTCTGCGAGTATTCGAAAGGCAGAATGTAGAGGGTGATTCACTCTGTATCTAGCCCCGTGCTGTAACTGTCCTGGGAGTATTTGATGGAGACAGTGTAGAGGCAACTTTACTCTGTATCTAACCCTGTGCTGTACCTGCCTTGGGAGTGTTTGATGGAGACAGTGCACAGGTTATTTACTCGGTATCTAACTCCGTGCTGTACCTGTCCTGGGAGTGTTTGATGGGAACAGTGCAGAGGGAGATTTACTCTGTATCTAACACTGTGCTGTACGTGTCCTGGGAGTGTTTGATGGGGACAGTGCAGAGGGAGATTTACTCTGTATCTAACCCTGTGCTGTACCTGTCCTGGGAGTGTTTGATGGGGACAGCGTAGAGGGAGCTTTACTCTTTTTCGAACCTCGTGCTGTACCTGTCCTGGGAATGTTTGATAGTGACAGTGTAGAGGGAGATTAACTCTGCATCTAACCTCGTGCTGTACCTGCCTTGGGAGTGTTTGATGGAAACAGTGTACAGGTTATTAATCGGTATCTAACTCCGCGCTGTATCTGTCCTGGGAGTGTTTGATGGGGACAGTGTAGAGGGAGATTCACTCTGTACCTAACCCCGTGCTGTACCTGTCCTGGGAGTGTTTGATGGGGACAGTGTAGAGGAAGATTTACTCTGTATCTAACCCCGTGCTGTACCTGTCCTGGGAGTGTTTGATGGGGACAGTGTAGTGGGAGATTTACTCTGTATCTAACCCCGTGCTGTAGCTGTGCTGGGAGTGTTGGGTGGGGACAGTGTAGAGGGAGCTTTATTTTGTATCTAACCCTGTGCTGTACCTGCCCTGGGAGTGTTTGTTGGGGACAGTGTAGAGAGAAATTTACTCTGTATCTTAACCCCGTGCTGTACCTGTCCTGGGAGTGTTTGATGGGGTCAGTGTAGAGGTAGATTCACTCTGTATCTAACCTCGTGCTGTACCTGTCTTGGGAGTGTTTGATGGAGATAGTGTACAGGTTATTTACTCGGTATCTAACTCCGTACTGTACCTGTCCTGGGACTGTTTGATGGGGACAGTGTAGACAGAGATTTACTCTGTATCTAACCCCGTGCTGTACCTGTCCTGGGAGTGGTTGATGGGACAGTGTAGAGGGAAAGTTACTCTGTATCTAACCCCGTGCTGTACCTGCCCTGGGAATGTTTGATGGGGACAGTGTAGAGGGAGCTTTACTCTGTATCTTAACCCCGTGCTGTACCTGTCCTGGGAGTGTTTGATGGGGACGGTGTAGAGGTAGATTCACTCTGTATCTAACCTCGTGCTGTACCTGTCCTGGGAGTGTTTGATGGGGTCAGTGTAGAGGTAGATTCACTCTGTATCTAACCTCGTGCTGTACCTGTCTTGGGAGTGTTTGATGGAGATAGTGTACAGGTTATTTACTCGGTATCTAACTCCGTACTGTACCTGTCCTGGGACTGTTTGATGGGGACAGTGTAGACAGAGATTTACTCTGTATCTAACCCCGTGCTGTACCTGCCCTGGGAATGTTTGATGGGGACAGTGTAGAGGGAGCTTTACTCTGTATCTAACCCCTTGCTGTACCTGTCCTGGGAGTGTTTGATGGGGACAGTGTAGAGGGAGCGTTACTCTGTATCTAACCCCGTGCTGTTCCTGTCCTGGGAGTGTTTGATGGGGACAGTGTAGAGGGAGCTTCACTCTGTATCTAACCCCGATTTTACCTGTCTTGGGTGTGTTTGATGGGGACAGTGTGGAGGGAGATTGACTGTGTATCTAACCCCACGCTGCACCTTTCCTGGGAGTGTTTGATGGGGACATTGAAGAGGGAGATTGAATCTGTATCTAATCTCATGCTGTACCCGTCCTAGGAGTGTTTGACGGGGACAGTGCAGAGGGATCTTTACTCTTTATCTAACCCCGTGCTGTACCTGTCCTGGGAGTGTTTGATGGGGACAGTGTAGAGGGAGATTTACTCTGTATCTAACTCCGTGCTGTACCTGTCCTGGGAGTGTTTGATGGGGACAGTGTAGAGGGAGCTTTACTCTGTATCTAACCCCGTGCTGTACCTGTCCTGGGAGTGTTTGATGGGGACAGTGTAGAGGGAGCTTTACTCTGTATCTAACCCTGTGCTGTACCTGTCCTGGGAGTGTTTGATGGGGACAGCGTAGAGGGAGCATTACTCTGTATCTAACCCCTTGCTGTACCTGTCCTGGGAGTGTTTGATAGTGACGGTGTAGAGGGGGATTAACTCTGTATCTAACCTCGTGCTGTACCTGCCTTGGGAGTGTTTCATGGAGACAGTGTACAGGTTATTTACTCGGTATCTAACTCGGTGCTGTACCTGTCCTGAGAGTGTTTGATGGGGACAGTGTAGAGGGAGATTCACTCTGTATCTAACCTCGTGCTGTACCAGTCCTGGGAGTGTTTGATGGGGACAGCGTAGAGGGAGCATTACTCTGTATTTAACCCCTTGCTGTACCTGTCCTGGGAGTGTTTGATGGGGACGTTGTAGAGGGAGCTTTACCTTGGATATTACCAACTTTAACACCTACGTGTTCTTTTGTTCTGTTGTCTGTGACATCTTTTGATGATCTGCTTATATCACTGCTTGTTTGGCCCTACAAACACACCACCCCCTCCACTTCTCTTCCCCCAACCCCACCCCCCCACAACCCCCCCACACACCCCACACACCTTAAACCAGCTTATACTTAACCCCTTCCTTGGATTCACTCAGTTCTGTTGAAGGGTCATGAGGACTCGAAACGTCAACTCTTTTCTTCTCCGCCGATGCTGCCAGACCTGCTGAGTTTTTCCAGGTAATTCTGTATTTGTTACAGTGTAGAGGGAGATTTACTCTGTATCTAACCCCGTGCTGTACCTGTCCTGGGAGTGTTTGATGGGGACAGTGTAGAGGGAGCTTTACTCTGTATCTAACCCCGTGCTGTACCTGTCCTGGGAGTGTTTGATGGGGACAGTGTAGAGGGAGATTTACTCTGTACCTAACCCCGTGCTGTACCTGTCCTGGGAGTGTTTGATGGGGACAGTGTAGAGGGAGCTTTACTATTTATCTAACCCCGTGCTGTACCTGTCCTGGGAGTGTTTGATGGGGACAGTATAGAGGCAGCTTTACTCTGTATCTAACCCCGTGCTGTACCTGTCCTGGGAGTGTTTGATGGGGACAGTATAGAGGCAGCTTTACTCTGTATCTAACCCCGTGCTGTACCTGTCCTGGGAGTGTTTGATGGGGACAGTGTAGAGGCAGCTTTACTCTGTATCTAACCCCGTGCTGTACCTGTCCTGGGAGTGTTTGATGGGACAGTATAGAGGGAGCTTTACTCTGTATCTAACCGCGTACTGTACCTGTCCTGGGAGTGTTTGATGGGGACAGTGTAGAGGGAGATTTACTCTGTATCTAACCCCAGGCTGTACCTGTCCTGGGAGTGTTTGATGGGGACAGTGTGGTGTGAGATTGACTGTGTACCTAAACCCATGCTGCACCTGTCCTGGGAGTGTATGATGGGGACAGTGCAGAGGAATCTTTACTCTGTATCTAACTCCGTGCTGTACCTGTCCTGGGAGTGTTTGATGGGGACCGTGTAGAGGTTGCTTTACTCTGTATCTAACCCTGTGCTGTACCTGTCCTGGGAGTGTTTGATGGGGACAGTGTAGAGGGAGCTTTACTCTGTATCTAATCCCGTGCTGTACCTGTCCTGGGAGTGTTTGATGAGGACAGTGTAGATGGAGATTTACTCTGTATCTAACCCCGTGCTTTACCTGTCCTGGGAGTGTTTGATGGGGACAGTGTAGAGGGAGATTTACTCTGTATCTAACCCCGTGCTGTACCTGTCCTGGGAGTGTTTGATGGGGACAGTGTAGAGGGAGCTTTACTCTGTATCTAACTCCGTGCTGTACCTGTCCTGGGAGTGTTTGATGGGGACAGTGTAGAGGGAGATTTACTCTGTATCTAACCCCGTGCTGTACCTGTCCTGGGAGTGTTTGATGGGGACAGTGTAGAGGGAGCTTTTCTCTGTATCTAACCCCGTGCTGTACCTGTCCTGGGAGTGTTTGATGGGGACGTTGTAGAGGGAGCTTTACTCTGTGTCTAACCCTGTGCTGTACCTGTCCTGGGAGTGTTTGATGGGGATAGTGTAGAGGGAGATTTACTCTGTATCTAACCCTGTGCTGTACCTGTCCTGGGAGTGTTTGATGGGGACAGTGTAGAGGTAGATTCACTCTGTATCTAACCTCGTGCTGTACCTGCCTTGGGAGTGTTTGATGGAGACAGTATACAGGTTATTTACTCGGTATCTAACTCCGTGCTGTACCTGTCCTGGGAGTGTTTGATGGGGACGGTGTAGTTGGAGATTTACTCTGTATCTAACGCCGTGCTGTAGCTGTCCTGGGAGTGTTTGATGGGGACAGTGTAGAGGGAGATTTACTCTGTATCTAACCCCGTGCTGTACCTGTCCTGGGAGTGTTTGATGGCGATGGTGTAGAGGGAGCTTTACTCGGTAACTAACCATGCGCAGTACATATACTTGGGGTGTTTGATGCGAACAGTTTAGAAGGGGCTTTACTCTGTGTCTAAGCCAGTGCTGTACCTGTCCTGGGAGTGTTTGATGGGGACAGCGTAGAGGGAGCATTACTCTGTATTTAACCCCTTGCTGTACCTGTCCTGGGAGTGTTTGATGCGAACAGTTTAGAAGGGGCTTTACTCTGTATCTAACCCCGTGCTGTACCTGTCCTGGGAGTGTTTGATGGGGACAGCGTAGAGGGAGCATTACTCTGTATTTAACCCCTTGCTGTACCTGTCCTGGGAGTGTTTGATGGGGACGTTGTAGAGGGAGCTTTACCTTGGATATTACCAACTTTAACACCTATGTGTTCTTTTGTTCTGTTGCCTGTGACATCTTTTGATGATCTGCTTCTATCACTGCTTGTTTGGCCCTACAAACACACCACCCCCTCCACTTCTCTCCCCCCAACCCCACCCCGCCTCCCCCCCCACCCCACACACCTTAAACCAGCTTATATTTAACCCCTTCCTTGGATTCACTCAGTTCTGTTGAAGGGTCATGAGGACTCGAAATGTCAAATCTTTTCTTCTCCGCCGATGCTGCCAGACCTGCTGAGTTTTTCCAGGTAATTCTGTTTTTGTTACAGTGTAGAGGGAGATTTACTATGTATCTAACCCCGTGCTGTACCTGTCCTGGGAGTGTTTGATGGGGACAGTGCAGAGGAATCTTTACTCTGTATCTAACCCCGTGCTGTACCTGTCCTGGGAGTGTTTGATGGGGACAGTGTAGAGGGAGCTTTACTCTGTATCTAACTCCGTGCTGTACCTGTCCTGGGAGTGTTTGATGGAGACGGTGTAGAGGGAGCTTTACTCTGTATCTAACCCCGTTTTTACCTGTCCTGGGTGTGTTTGATGGGGACAGTGTGGTGTGAGATTGACTGTGTACCTAACCCCACGCTACACCTTTTCTGGGAGTGTTTGATGGGGACAGTGTAGAGGGAGATTGAATCTGTATCTAATCTCATGCTGTACCTGTCCTAGGAGTGTTTGATGGGGACAGTGCAGAGGAATCTTTACTCTGTATCTAACCCCGTGCTGTACCTCTCCTGGGAGTGTTTGATGGGGACAGTGCAGAGGAATCTTTACTCTGTATCTAACCCCGTGCTGTACCTGTCCTGGGAGTGTTTGATGGGGACAGTGTAGAGGAAGATTTACTCTGTATCTCACTCCGTGCTGTACCTGTCCTGGGAGTGTTTGATGGGGACAGTGTAGAGGAAGATTTACTCTGTATCTCACTCCGTGCTGTACCTGTTCTGGGAGTGTTTGATGGGGACAGTGTAGAGGGAGCTTTACTCTGTATCTAACCCCGTGCTGTACCTGTCCTGGGAGTGTTTGATGGGGACAGCTTAGAGGGAGATTTACTCTGTATCTAACGCCGTGCTGTACCTGTCCTGGGAGTGTTTGATGGGGACAGTTTAGAGGGAGATTTACTCTGTATCTAACCCCGTGCTGTACCTGTCCTGGGAGTGTTTGATGGGACAGTGTAGAGGGAAAGTTACTCTGTATCTAACGCTGTGTTGTACCTGTCCTGGGAGTGATTGATGGCAATATTGTAGAGGGAGCTTTACTCTGTATCTAACTGTGTGCTGTACCTGTCCTGGGAGTGTTTGATGGGGACAGTGTAGAGGTAGATTCACTCTGTATCTAACCTCGTGCTGTACCTGCCTTGGGAGTGTTTAATGGAGACAGTATACAGGTTATTTACTCGGTATCTAACTCCGTGCTGTACCTGTCCTGGGAGTGTTTGATGGGTACAGTGTAGAGGGAGATTTACTCTGTATCTAACCCCGTTTTTGCCTGTCCTGGGTGTGTTTGATGGGGCAGTGTAGAGGGAGATTGACTGTGTATCTAACCCCACACTGCACCTTTCCTGGGAATGTTTTTTGGGTAGTGTAGAGGGAAATTGAATCTGCATCTGATCCCATGCTGTACCTGTCCTGGGAGTGTTTGATGGGGACAGTTCGGAGGGATCTTTACTATGTATCTAACCCCGTACTGTACATGTCCTGGGAGTCTTTGATGGGGACAGTTCGGAGGGATCTTTACTATGTATCTAACCCCGTACTGTACCTGTCCTGGGAGTGTTGATGGTGACAGTGTAGAGGTAGCTTTTCCCTGTATCTAACCCTGTGCTGTACCTGACCAGGGAGTGTTTGATGGGGGCAGTATCGAGGGAGCTTAACTCTGTAACTAACCCCGTGCTGTCCCTCTCCTGGGAGTGTTTGATGGGGACAGTTTAGAGGGAGATTTACTCTGTATCTAACCCCGTGCTGTACCTGTCCTGGGAGTGTTTGATGGGGACAGTGTAGAGGGAGCTTTACTCTGTATCTAAACCCGTTCTGTACGTGTCCTGGGAGTGTTTGATGGGGACAGAGTAAATGGAACTTTATTCTGTATCTAACCCCGTGCTGTACCTGTCCTGGGAGTGTTTGGTGGGGACAGTGTGGAGGGAGCTTTATTCTTTATCTACACCCTTGCTGTACATGTGCTGTGAGTGTTTGGTTGTGACAGTGTAAAGGGAGTTTACTCTGTACCTAACCCCATGCTGTCCCTGTCCTGGGCATGTTTGATGGGGACAGTGTAGAGGGAGATTTACTCTCTATCTAACCCTGTGCTTTACCTGTCCTGGGCGTGTGCGTTGGGGACATTGTAGAGGGAGATTTACTCTGTATCTAAACCTGTGCTGTACCTGACTTGGGAGTGTTTGATGGGGACGGTGTAGAGGGAGATTTACTCTGTATCTAACCCTGTGCTGTACCTGTCCTGGGAGTGTTTGATGGGGACAGTGTAGAGGGAGATTTAATCTGTATCTAACCTCGTGCTGTACCTGTCCTGGGAGTGTTTGATGGGGACAGTGTAGAGGGAGATTTACTCTGTATCTAACCTCGTGCTGTACCTGTCCTGGGAGTGTTTGATGGGGACAGTATAGAGGGAGCTTTACTCTGTGTCTAACCCCGTGCTGTACCTGTCCTGGGAGTGTTTGATGGGGACAGTGTAGAGGGAGATTTACTCTGTATCTAACCCCGTGCTGTCCCTGTCCTGGGAGTGTTTGATGGGGACAGTGCAGAGAGATCTTTACTCTGTATCTAACCCCGTGCTGTACCTGCCCTGGGAGTGTTTGATGGGGACAGTGTAGAGAGAGATTTAATCTGTATCTAACCCCATGCTGTACCTGTCCTGGGAGTGTTTGATGGGGACAGTGTAGAGGGAGATTTACTCTGTATCTAACCCCGTGCTGTACCTGTCCTGGGAGTGTTTGATGGGGACAGTGTAGAGGGAGATTTACTCTGTATCTAACCCCGTGCTGTACCTGTCCTGGGAGTGTTTGATGGGGACAGTGTAGAGGGAGATTTACTCTGTATTTAACCCTGTGCATAACCTAAACTGGGAGTGTTTGATGGGGACAGTGAAGTGGAGTGAGTCTCTGTATCTAAACCTGTGCTCTCCCTGTTCTGGGACTACTCGATGGGCAGAATGTAGAGGGAGATTCACTCTGTATCTAACCCCGTGCATTACTTGCCGTGGGAGTATTTGATGCAGACAGTGTTGAGGGAGCTTTATGCTGTATCTTAGCCCGTTCTGTACGTGTCCTGGGGGTGTTTGATTGGGACAGTGTAGAAGGAGATTTACTTTGTATCTAACTCCGTACTGTACCTGTCCTGGGAGTGTTTGATGGGGACAGGTTAGAAGGAGATTTACTCTGTATCTTACCCTGTGCTGTACATTTCCTGGGAGTGTTTGATGGGGACAGTGTGGAGGGAGATTTACTCTGTATCTAACCCCGTGCTGTACCTGGCCTGTGAGTGTTTGATTGGGACAGTGTAGAGGGAGCTTTACTCTGTATCTAACCCCGTGCTGTACCTGTCCTGGGAGTGTTTGATGGGGACAGTGTAGAGGGAGCTTTACTCTGTATCTAACCCCTTGCTGTACCTGTCCTGGGCATGTTTGACGGGGACAGTGTAGAGGGAGCATTACTCTCTATCTAACCCTGTGCTTTACCTGTCCTGGGCGTGTGCGTTGGGGACGTTGTTGCAGGAGCTTTACTCTGTATCTAAACCCGTGCTGTACCTGACATGGGATTATTTGCTGGGGACAGTGTAGAGGGAGATTTAATCTGTAACTAACCACGTGCTGTACCTGTCCTGGGAGTGTTTGATGGGGTCAGTGTAGAGGGAGCTTCACTTTGTATCTAACCCCATGCTGTACCTGTCCTGGGAGTGTTTGACGGGGATGGTGTAGAGGGAGCTTTACTCTGCATCTAACCCCGTGCTGTACCTGTCCTGGGAGTGTTTGATGAGGACAGTGTAGAGGGTGCTATACTCTGTATCTAACTCTGTGCTGTACCTGTCCTGGGAGTGTTTGATGAGGACAGTGTAGAGGGAGATTTACTCTGTATCTAACCCCGTGCTGTATCTGTCCTGGGAGTGTTTGATGAGGACAGTGTAGAGGGTGCTATACTCTGTATCTAACTCTGTGCTGTACCTGTCCTGGGAGTGTTTGATGAGGACAGTGTAGAGGGAGATTTACTCTGTATCTAACCCCGTGCTGTACCTGTCCTGGGAGTGTTTGATGGGGACAGTGTAGAGGGAGATTTACTCTGTATTTAACCCTGTGCATAACCTAAACTGGGAGTGTTTGATGGGGACCGTGTAGTGGAGTGAGACTCTGTATCTAACCCTGTGCTCTCCCTGTTCTGGGAGTGTTCGATCGGCAGAATGTATCGGGAGATTCACTCTGTATCTAAGCGCGTGCATTACCTGCTGTGGGAGTATTTGATGGAGACAGTGTAGACGGAGCTTTATGTTGTATCTCAGACTTTGCTGTACCTGTCCAGGGAGTGTTTGATGGGGACAATGTAGAGGGAGCTTTACTCTGTACCTAACCCCGTGCTGTACCTGTCCTGGGAGTGTTTAATGGGGACAGTGCAGAGGGAGATTTACTCTGCAACTAACCATGTGCAGTGTCTGTCCTGTGAGTGATGATGGAGAAAGTGTAGAGGCTTATTTAGTTTGCATCTAACTCCGTGCTGTACCTGTCCTGGGAGTGTTTGATGGTGACAGTGTAGAGGGAGATTTACTCTGTATCTAACCCCGTGCTGTACCTGTCCTGGGAGTGTTTGATGGGGACAGTGTAGAGGGATCTTTACTCTGTATCTAACCCCGTGCTGTACCTGTCCTGGGAGTGTTTGATGGGGACAGTGTAGAGGGAGCTTTACTCTGCATCTAACCCTGTGCTGTACCTGTCCTGGGAGTGTTTGATGGGGACGGTGTAGAGGGAGATTTACTCTGTATCTAACCCCGTGCTGTACCTGTCCTGGGAGTGTTTGATGGGGACAGTGTAGAGGTTGCTTTACTCTGTATCTAACCCCGTGCTGTACCTGTCCTGGGAGTGTTTGATGGGGACAGTGTAGAGGGAGATTTACTCTGTATCTAACCCCGTGCTGTACCTGTCCTGGGAGTGTTTGATGGGGACAGTGTAGAGGGAGCTTTACTCTGTATCTAACCCCGTGCTGTACCTGTCCTGGGAGTGTTTGTTGGGGACAGTGTAGAGGGAGCTTTACTCTGTATCTAACCTCGTGCTGTACCTGTCCTGGGAGTGTTTGATGGGTACAGTGAAGAGAGTGATTTATTCTGTATCAAACCCCGCGCTGTATCTGTCCTGACAGTCTTTGATGGCGATAGTGCATAAGGAGCTTTACTCTGTATCTAACACCATACTGTACGTGTCCTGGGAGTGTTTTATAAGGACTGAGTAGAGGGACCTTTACACTCTATCTAACCCCGTGCTGTACCAGTCTGGGAGCATTTGATGGGGACAGTGTAGAGGGAGATTTACTCTGTATCTAACCCCGTGCTGTACCTGTCCTGGGAGCGTTTGATGGGGACAGTGTAGAGGGAGATTTACTCTGTATCTAACCCCGTGCTGTACCTGTCCTGGGAGTGTTTGATGGGGACAGTGTGGAGGGAGATTTACTCTGTATCTAACCCCGTGCTGTACCTGTCCTGGGAGTGTTTGATAGGGACAGTGTAGAGGGAGATTTACTCTGTATCTAACCCCGTGCTGTACCTGTCCTGGGAGTGTTTGATGAGGACAGTGTAGAGGGAGCTTTACTCTGTATCTAACCCCGTGCTGTACCAGTCTGGGAGCATTTGATGGGGACAGTGTAGAGGGAGATTTACTCTGTATCTAACCCCGTGCTGTACCTGTCCTGGGAGTGTTTGATGGGAACAGTGTAGAGGGAGATTTGTTTTGGATTTTAATTGAAGGGGCAGGAGTTGGGAATCGGTAATATTTGTGATGTGTCAATCACAACTCCTTGCCAACATTTCCCGCAATGGAGCCTCCTCCTGTTCCTGTGTAACAGGCTCGAGAAGGGGCTGAATGGGCGTCCTCCTGTTCCTGTGTAACAGGGTCAAGAAGGGGCTGAATGGGGCCTCCTCCTGTTCCTGTGTAACAGGCTCAAGAAGGGGCTGAATGGGCCTCCTCCTGTTCCTGTGTAACAGGCTCGAGAAGGGGCTGAATGGGCCTCCTCCTGTTCCTGTGTAACGGGCTCGAGAAGGGGCTGAATGGGCCTCCTCCTGTTCCTGTGTAACAGGCTCGAGGGGCTGAATGGGCCTCCTCCTGTTCCTGTGTAACAGGCTCGAGGGGCTGAATGGGCCTCCTCCTGTTCCTGTGTAACAGGCTCGAGGGGCTGAATGGGCCTCCTCTTGTTCCTGCAGTGCTGTATGAGGGGCACACAGCCAGTGCCAGTCTGTCGCACTGTGGGGACCCTCTTGCCCCCATTTCTCTTGGAGATGCAGCCCAAGGTTTTTATTGTTCCACTCCTTCTCTCCAGTGTCTCATTTGCTGTTCCTGGGCCTGTCGTTGTTTCACCTTAACCATGGCCTGGACTGCCCTCCAATCGTGGACAACATCGTAGGAATTCTGGACGAAAACTTTGTAAGTAAGCCAAGTTTGACGCATGCTTCAGAGAGGCTGAGTCCTCGCTGCATCTCCCCACCCTTGAGAAACTTCAGCTGATCCGGAACTCTGTTCCCCGCATATCCTAATGGGCTCCCATTCACCTCTCACCCTCCCTGTCCTCGCTCACCCACACCCTCTCCCAGGTCAGGAACGCCTCTAACTTATATCTTCATCCCTCTGTTCAAATCCCTCCCTCAGCCCCTCCCTCCCTATCTCTGTAACCTCCTCCAGCCCCTACAATTCTCATCCTCCTGTTCAAATCCCTCCCTCACCCCCTCCCTCCTTATCTCTGTAACCTCCTCCAGCCCCTACAATTCTCATCCTCCTGTTCAAATCCCTCCCTCACCCACTCCCTACCTCCATAACCTCCTCCAGCCCCTACAATTCTCATCATCCTGTTCAAATCCCTCCCTCACCCTCTCCCTCCCAAGTTCTGTCGAAGGGTCATGAGGACTCGAAACGTCAACTCTTTTCTTCTCCGCCGATGCTGCCAGACCTGCTGAGTTTTTCCAGGTAATTCTGTTTTTGTTTTGGATTTCCAGCATCCGCAGTTTTTTTGTTTTTATCAGTAGCCTGCTCCCGCTTCCTCCCCATATCCTTTGATCCCTTTCGCCCCAAGAGCTATATCTAACTCCTTCTTGAAAACATACAATGTTTTGGTCTCAACTAATTTCTGTGGTAACGAATTCCACAGGTTCACCACTCTCTGGGTGAAGACATTTCTCCTCATCTCAGTCCTAAATGGTCTACCCCATACCCTCAGACTGTGACCCCTGGTTCTGGACTCCCCCCACCATCGGGAACATCCTTCCTGCATCTATCCTGTCCAGTCCTGTTAGAATTTTATAGGTTTCTATGAGATCCCCCCTCATTCTTCTGAACTCCAGTGAATATTATCCTAATCGACTCAATCTCTCCTCATATGTCAGTCCCGCCATCCCAGGAATCAGTCTGGTAAACCTTCGCTGCTCTCCCTCTATAGCAAGTACATCCTTCCTCAGATAAGGAATCAGTCTGGTAAACCTTCGCTGCTCTCCCTCTATAGCAAGCACATCCTTCCTCAGATAAGGAATCAGTCTGGTAAACCTTCGCTGCTCTCCCTCTATAGCAAGCACATCCTTCCTCAGATAAGGAATCAGTCTGGTAAACCTTCGCTGCTCTCCCTCTATAGCAAGTACAACCTCCCTCAGATAAGGAATCAGTCTGGGAAACCTTCGCTGCTCTCCCTCTATAGCAAGTACATCCTTCCTCAGATAAGGAATCAGTCTGGTAAACCTTCGCTGCTCTCCCTCTATAGCAAGTACATCCTTCCTCAGATAAGGAATCAGTCTGGTAAACCTTCGCTGCTCTCCCTCTATAGCAAGTACATCCTTCCTCAGATAAGGAATCAGTCTGGTAAACCTTCGCTGCTCTCCCTCTATAGCAAGTACATCCTTCCTCAGATAAGGAGACCAAAACTGCACACAATATTCCAGGTGTGGTCTCACCTAGGCCCTGTACAATTGCAGCAAGACATCCCTGTTCCTGTACTCGAATCCTCTCACTATGAAGGCCAACATACCATTTGCCTTCTTTACCACCTGCTGCACCTGCATGCTTACCTTCAGCGACTGGTGTACAAGGACACCCAGGTCTCGTTGCACATTCCCCTCTCTCAATTTATAGCCATTCAGATAATAACCTGCCTTCCTGTTTTGCTACCAAAGTGGATAACCTCACACTGATCCACATTATAGTGCATCTGCCATGCATTTACCCGCTCACTCAGCTTGTCCAAATCACACTGAAGCATCTCTGCTTCCTCCTCACAGCTCACCCTCCCACCCAGCTGTGTGTCATCTGCAAATTTGGAGATATTACATTGATATTATATTGACCGTAATGACTGCAGATCTTGGTGAATGCAATGATTACAGGTCAGATGTTGCATTGGCTGTAATGGTTACAGGTCTTAGTTTATTGAATGGAATGATGATGAATGTTTCTCGTTATTTGCAGGTTCACTTATTCCCAAAGGATTACACGGTCCAACTTCAGGTTGATCCCAATGATCTCACGGTGAGGAATTTTCCATTATTCTACCGAGTTCAGATTCACGATTGTCAGATCCAATCCCCCCCGGGGTATGGACCCCCCCCCACCAACCCCCCACCCCAATTCATTCCCAACACCCACCCCAGAGTTTGGAACAGCCACCAACCACCCCACCTCCCTCATTCCTCCCCCTCCCCCGTTCTTTCTTTAATCTCTCTCCCTCTCTCTCTCACTGGCTATCACAGAAGGTGGACTCACCATTAGGAGACCTTAAACTCAGCTCTTTTAGTCAACACAAGTGTCCAATGCTCCCCCAACCCCAGAACTCTCCTCGCCCCCATGAACACTGGTGTACAGTCTCCAATCATGGCCACCCACCCCTCAGCCCGCTCTCATCGTCTCTCTCTCCTTGGCTATCCCAAAAATTCAACTCCCTGTGAGGAGTCGTTTCGTTCGCAAGCCTTTTAAACACTTTAAGTCAGCGTTTAAGTCTCGAAACCGGCTGTCTGATCTCCAGTGTCTGAGCCCTCAGCTCTCTAATGCATAGTATCCAGTCTCTGATCCCTAGGTGTGTTCTCTCCTCCAGAATTCCTCTCTCTGTATATGGACCACACTCTCCTTACTGAAGGGAGACTGGCTGGTTCTCCTGCAGCAGCTCTGGCCCGATCAAGAGAATTTTGACAAAACCAACTGGATCATCAGAGGGTTAAAGCAGCTTAATGTGTCAACAGTGGAGGTAAGGAACCCAGATACCCTCCCTCGAGCCTGTTACACAGGAACAGGAGGAGGCCCATTCAGCCCCTCGAGCCTGTTACACAGGAACAGGAGGAGACCCATTCAGCCCCTTCTCGAGCCTGTTACACAGGAACAGGAGGAGGCCCATTCAGCCCCTCTCGAGCCTGTTACACAGGAACAGGAGGAGGACCATTCAGCCCCTCTCGAGCCTGTTACACAGGAACAGGAGGAGGACCATTCAGCCCCTCTCGAGCCTGTTACACAGGAACAGGAGGAGGCCCATTCAGCCCCTCGAGCCTGTTACACAGGAACAGGAGGAGACCCATTCAGCCCCTTCTCGAGCCTGTTACACAGGAACAGGAGGAGGCCCATTCAGCCCTCCCTCTCTCTCACTCTCTCCGGATATTTTGTGCCGAAACGTGGATGTGACTTGACCCTGGGCCTTGCTCCTCCAACCTAACGCCTGTTCCTCTCTCAGGGAGCATCAGAAAAGGGAGCGCAGGGGCTGCGTCCAGAGGCCGGAAGTGGGAGGAAGCTGGTGGCCTTACTGGTCAGCCTGACTGTGGAGGCTCTGGGAATAATACAGAAATCCAACTGTAGCCCCTGCGGAGACGCTGACCGCTGGGCTGGGACTGATCGGACTCCCTCCACACTGACCTCCATCCACAAGCCCCTAGTCGGGGCTGCAGGGCAGAAAATCAAACTGGACATGGTGAGCAGCGCACAGCACAGGGGTGTGGAGGGGGGGGAAGCGGAGGGAGGGAGTGGAGGGAGTGAGGGAGCGGGTCGAGGGAGTGAGGAAGCGGAGGGAGGAGGCGGAAGGAGGGAAGTGGGGTGAGGAAGTGGAGGGAGTGAAGGAGCGGGGTGAGGGAGGGAGGGAGCGGGAGGGAGTCAGGGAGCGGGAGGTAGTGAGGGAGGGAGTGAGGGAGTGGGGTGAGGGAGCGGGAGGTAGTGACGGAGGGAGTGAGGGAGTGAGGGGAGGGAGTAAGGGAGGGAGTGAGGGAGTGAGGGAGGGAGTGAGGGAGCGGGGTGAGGGAGTGAGGGAGGGAGTGAGGGAGGGAGTGAGGGAGGGAGTGAGGGAGCGGGGTGAGGGAGGGAGGGAGTGAGGGAGGGAGTGAGGGAGGGATTGAGGGAGGGAGTGAGGGAGGGAGTGAGGGAGCGGGGTGAGTGAGGGAGGGAGTGAGGGAGGGAGTGTGGGAGGGAGTGAGGGAGGGAGTGAGGTAGGGAGGGAGTGAGGGAGTGAGGGAGGGAGGGAGTGAGGGAGGGAGTGAGGGAGGGAGGGAGTGAGGGAGGGAGTGAGGGAGGGAGGGAGTGAGGGAGTGAGGGACAGAGGGAGGGAGTGAGGGAGTGAGGGAGGGAGGGAGTGAGGGAGGGAGTGAGGGAGGGAGGGAGTGAGGGAGGGAGTGAGGGAGGGAGGGAGTGAGGGAGGGAGTGAGGTAGGGAGTGAGGGAGGGAGGGAGTGAGGGAGGGAGTGAGGTAGGGAGGGAGTGAGGGAGCTGGGTGAGGGAGGGAGGGAGTGAGGGAGCGGGGCGAGGGTCGGAGGGAGCGGGGGGAGTGAGGGAGGGAGTGAGGGAGCGGGGCGAGGGTCGGAGGGAGCGGGGCGAGGGAGGGAGTGAGGGAGGGAGTGTGGGAGGGAGTGAGGGAGGGAGTGAGGTAGGGAGGGAGTGAGGGAGTGAGGGAGGGAGGGAGTGAGGGAGGGAGTGAGGGAGGGAGGGAGTGAGGGAGGGAGTGAGGGAGGGAGGGAGTGAGGGAGTGAGGTAGGGAGGGAGTGAGGGAGTGAGGGAGGGAGGGAGTGAGGGAGGGAGTGAGGGAGGGAGGGAGTGAGGGAGGGAGTGAGGGAGGGAGGGAGTGAGGGAGGGAGTGAGGTAGGGAGTGAGGGAGGGAGGGAGTGAGGGAGGGAGTGAGGTAGGGAGGGAGTGAGGGAGCTGGGTGAGGGAGGGAGGGAGTGAGGGAGCGGGGCGAGGGTCGGAGGGAGCGGGGCGAGGGAGGGAGTGAGGGAGGGAGTGAGGGAGGGAGTGAGGGAGCGGGGTGAGGGTCGGAGGGAGCGGGGGGAGTGAGGGAGCTGGGTGAGGGAGCGGGAGGGACGGAGGGAGCGGGGCGAGGGAGCGGGCTCCCCCTCTATCCCTCCCTCACACTCTGTCCCTCTGTCTCAGGTCCCTCCCTCCAGGAAGCAGACCCTCGCCCAGCGGCCAGACTGTGAGCAGTTGCTGAGGGTGCTGGGGACCAGCTTGAAGCAGACGGACCCTCCCCTCTCACTGGGGACCCTGGCCAAACTGTGCCGGCAGGTCGGAGTGCACCCGCGCCAGAGGATGGCACTGGTCCAGGATCCAAGCCCCACCCACAAAGAACTCAGCACTGTTTGACTGGGGGAGGCAGTGCACATCAGGCCTGAGGGACGTCTTCGCTGCTCAAATTTCTCTCCTTAACCCCTCACCCTATCGTCGTGACCCCTCTCCAGACCAAAACCCCCCTCCCCTCTCCTTCCCCCCATTCAGTTCCCTCTTCTCTCCCCACCACCCCCCCCCACCCCACCCCATTCTGCACCGTTCAATGTTTCTGCCTCTCCCGGTCTCTCTGTGTCTCTCTCTCTTCCTGTCTTTCTCTCTCTCTCCATCTTTCTCGCTCTCTGTCTCTGTCTCTCACTCTGTCTCTCTCACTCTGTCTTTCTCTCTCTCACTCTCTGTTTCTCCCTGTCTCTCTCTCTCTCTTTCCGTCTGTCTCTCTCTCTCTTTCTCTCTCTCTGTCTCTTTCTGTCTCTCTCTCTCTTTGTCTCTCTTTCTCTCTCTCACTCTCTGTTTCTCTCTGTCTCTCTTTCTGTCTCTCTCTCTCTCACTCTCTGTTTCTCCCTGTCTCTCTCTCTTTCCGTCTGTCTCTCTCTCTCTTTCTCTCTCTCTGTCTCTTTCTGTCTCTCTCTCTCTTTGTCTCTCTTTCTCTCTCTCACTCTCTGTTTCTCTCCGTCTCTCTCTCTCTCCGTCTTTCTCTCTCTCTCTTTCTCTCTCGCTCTGTTTCTTTCTCTCTGTCTCCACCTCTCAAACTCCCTCTCTCTGTCTCTCTCCCCCTCTCTCTCCCCCTCTCTGTCTCCTTCTCTCTCTCTCACTCTGTCTCTCTCAGTCTGTCTTTCTCTCTCTCTGTCTGCTTCTCTCTTTGTCTCTCTCTCTCTCTCTCTCCGTCTCTCTCTCTCACTCTCTGTTTCTCTCTGTCTCTCTCTCTCTCTGTCTGTCTCTCTCTCTTTCTCTCTCTCTCTTTCTGTCTCTCTCTCTCTCTTTGTCTCTCTCTCTCTCCGTCTCTCTCTCTCACTCTCTGTTTCTCTCTGTCTCTCTCTCTCCGTCTGTCTCTCTCTCTCTCTTTCTCTCTCTCTCTCTCTCTCGCTCTCTGTCTCTCTCTTTCTCTCTCTGTTTCTCTCTCGCTCTGGTTCTCTCTCTCTCTCTCTCTTGTTGGCCCAGCCACTGGTGTCAGGAATGTCAGCCCAGAACCTACACACATTCCCCTCACCCCGGCAGGAAGATCCGCTCTCTTTCCACATCACATTGTGGTTATTCCGGGAACCATGACGTAAGGCAGAAAAACTGCTGGGCAGAGCAATGCCCTCCTCAGAGAGACAGAGAGAGGGAGAGAGAAAGACAGAGAAAGTGGCAAAGAGAGAGAGAGAGAGAGGGGGAGAGGGACAGACAGAGGAAGCAGCAGAGAGAGAGAGAGAGAGGGACAGACAGAGATAGCAGCACAGAGAGAGAGAGAGAGGGACAGACAGTGAAAGCAGCAGAGAGAGAGAGAGAGAGAAAGAGAGGGACAGACGGTAGAGCAGCAGAGAGAGAGAGAGAGAGGGACAGACAGTGAAAGCAGCAGAGAGAGAGGGAGAGGGACAGACAGAGAAAGCAGCAGAGAGAGAGGGAGAGGGACAGAGAGAAAGCAGCAGAGAGAGAGGGAGAGGGACAGACAGAGAAAGCAGCAGAGAGAGAGGGAGAGGGACAGACAGTGAGAGCAGCAGAGAGAGAGGGAGAGGGACAGACAGTGAGAGCAGCAGACAGAGAGAGACAGTGAAAGCAGCAGAGAGAGAGAGAGAAAGAGAGGGACAGACAGTGAGAGCAGCAGAGAAAGAGAGAGAGAGAGAGGGACAGACAGAGAAAGTGGCAGAAAGAGAGAGAGAGGGACAGAGAAAGTGGCAGAGAGAGAGAGAGGGACAGAGAAAGTGGCAGAGAGAGAGAGGAACAGAGAAAGTGGCAGAGAGAGAGAGAGAGGGACAGAGAAAGTGGCAGAGAGAGAGAGGGACAAAGAAAGTGGCAGATAGAGAGATAGAGGGACAGAGAAAGTGGCAGAGAGAGAGAGAGAGGGACAGAGAAAGTGGCAGAGAGAGAGAGGGACAAAGAAAGTGGCAGAGAGAGAGAGAGGGACAGAGAAAGTGGCAGAGAGAGAGAGGGCCAGAGAAAGTGGCAGAGAGAGAGAGAGAGGGACAGACAGAGAAAGTGGCAGAGAGAGAGAGAGAGGGACAGAGAAAGTGGCAGAGAGAGAGAGAGAGGGACAGAGAAAGTGGCAGAGAGAGAGAGAGAGGGACAAAGAAAGTGGCAGAGAGAGAGAGAGGGACAAAGAAAGTGGCAGAGAGAGAGAGAGGGACAGAGAAAGTGGCAGAGAGAGAGAGGGCCAGAGAAAGTGGCAGAGAGAGAGAGAGAGGGACAGACAGAGAAAGTGGCAGAGAGAGAGAGAGAGGGACAGAGAAAGTGGCAGAGAGAGAGAGAGAGGGACAGACAGTGAAAGCAGCAGAGAGAGAGGGAGAGGGACAGACAGAGAAAGCAGCAGAGAGAGAGGGAGAGGGACAGAGAGAAAGCAGCAGAGAGAGAGGGAGAGGGACAGACAGAGAAAGCAGCAGAGAGAGAGGGAGAGGGACAGACAGTGAGAGCAGCAGAGAGAGAGGGAGAGGGACAGACAGTGAGAGCAGCAGACAGAGAGAGACAGAGAAAGCAGCAGAGAGAGAGGGAGAGGGACAGACAGTGAGAGCAGCAGAGAAAGAGAGAGAGAGAGAGGGACAGACAGAGAAAGTGGCAGAAAGAGAGAGAGAGGGACAGAGAAAGTGGCAGAGAGAGAGAGAGGGACAGAGAAAGTGGCAGAGAGAGAGAGGGACAGAGAAAGTGGCAGAGAGAGAGAGGGACAGAGAAAGTGGCAGAGAGAGAGAGAGTGACAGAGAAAGTGGCAGAGAGAGAGAGGGACAAAGAAAGTGGCAGAGAGAGAGAGAGAGGGACAGAGAAAGTGGCAGAGAGAGAGAGAGAGGGACAGAGAAAGTGGCAGAGAGAGAGAGGGACAAAGAAAGTGGCAGAGAGAGAGAGAGGGACAGAGAAAGTGGCAGAGAGAGAGAGGGCCAGAGAAAGTGGCAGAGAGAGAGAGAGAGGGACAGACAGAGAAAGTGGCAGAGAGAGAGAGAGAGGGACAGAGAAAGTGGCAGAGAGAGAGAGAGAGGGACAGAGAAAGTGGCAGAGAGAGAGAGAGAGGGACAGAGAAAGTGGCAGAGAGAGAGAGAGAGGGACAGAGAAAGTGGCAGAGAGAGAGAGAGAGGGACAGACAGAGAAAGTGGCAGAGAGAGAGAGAGAGAGGGGTGTGCTGGTGGAGACTGCAAGAAGGACGAAAGCAGGGATAGAGAGAGCGAGGGGCAGATAGAGAGAAAGGCAGACTGGGTAAGAGCAGATCTCTCAGCCCAGGCTGCAGAGGAAGCCTGGGCCTTTCCTACTGTGGGGCTGTGGGGGTGGGGTGGGTGCTCAGTCCCCCACGCTGGGAGGTATTGGTGTGGGTGCGGGTGGAGGGGAAGGCTGCAATTTTCCTCCTCCCCCTTGGGTGTGGGCTCAACATCACTCCCGGCGATGCACACCTCAGTTCAATAGCTGTCAAACCCGGGGCATACTCCAGCCCACCGGCTAGTCTAATTCTGCCTGCTGATCCTGTAACACGGACTCCGGTACAATATGTCCCTGAGACTACTGGAACTGTAAATAGAGAAACTCTGCTTTGTCAAATTCATATTTAATATTTGCGTCTATTTTATGCCCTTTGCTGTTCTTTCTGAGAGAGAGAGGAGACTATCCCAGGCTTGTCTCTGTCTGTCTGTCATGGACACTGCAGAAAACTCTGTGACTACCAAAATAAAATCATCTGAAAGGGTTTGAGTTATCTCTTTGTCTGGTTAATCCACTCATCCAGCTGTCAGGGACACTGATCAATGATCAAAAGGTTAATGGGTCTCCAATAGTGAAAGAGAGAGACGGAGACAGGGAGAGAGAGAGAGAGAGAGAGGGAGGGAGGGAGGGAGAGAGAGCGAGACAGAGGCAGAGAGAATCAGCAGGAGAGAGAGAGAGCGAGAGAGAGAGAAACAGGGAGAAAGAGAAAGAGTGAGAGAGAGACTGAGAGAGAGAGAGAGACAGCGAGAGAGTCAGAGACAGCCAGAGAGAGAGATGGAGAGAGAGAGAGAGTGAGACAGAGGCAGAGAGAGACAGCGGGAGAGTGAGAGGCAGCGAGAGAGAGAGTGAGAGAGAGAGTGAGAGACAGTGAGAGACAGAGACAAGTGAGAGGCAGCGAGAGAGAGAGACAGTGAGAGAGAGAGGCAGAGGGAGAGGGAAGCAGTGAAAGAGTGACAGACAGCGAGAGGGTGAGAGGCAGCGATAGAGAGAGAGAGACGAGTGAGGCAGCCAGAGAGAGAGAGACAGTGAGAGAGAGAGGCAGAGAGAGACAGAGAGAGAGAGAGAGACAGAGGGACAGCGAGAGATAGAGAGACAGCAAAGGAACAAGGCAGTGAGACAGAAATGGCAAGAGAGCAAAACAGCAGGAGAGCGAGAGACAGTGAGAGAGAGAGGCAGAGAAAGACAGAGAGTGACAGTGAGATAGAGAGAGACAATGAGAGAGAGAGAGACACTGAGAGAGAAAGAGACAGCGAGAGAGATGAGGGAGAGAAAGAGACAGCGAGAGAGATGAGGGAGAGAGAGAGACAGCGAGGGAGAGACACAGTGAGAGAGAGAGACAGTGAGAGAGAGAAAGACAGCGAGAGAGATGAAAGAGAGACAGTGAGAGAGTGACAGCAAGATTTAGTGACAGTGACAGAGAAAGAGAGAGAAAGGCAGAGAGAGACAGAGAGAGGCAGTAAGAGAGACAGCGAGACAGAGAGAAAGACAGTGAGAGAGAGAGACAACGAGAGAGAGAGAGAGAGACAGCGAGAGAGAGAAAGCGAGTGGGCGAGAGAGAAAGACAGTGAGAAAGAGAGACAGCGAGAGAGAGAGAAAGAGCGAGAAGCAGAGAGAGACACAGAGAGATAGAGAGACAGAGAGAGGGAGAGACAGTGAGAGAGACACAGTGACTGAGAGATAGAGACAGCAAGAGAGAGAGACAGCGATTGAGATAGACAGCGAGAAAGAGGCAGCAAGAGAGAGACAGTGAGAGAGAGACAGAGACAGCGAGAGAGACAGCAAGAGAGAGAGATAGTGAGAGAGAGAGAGAGACAGCGAGATAGAGAGACAGAGAGACAGAGACAGAGACAGTGAGAGAGAGAGAGACAGCGAGAGAGAGAGAGAAAGTGAGAGAGCGAGAGACAGAGAGAGAGAGAGACAGAGAGAGAGAGTGAGAGAGAGAGAGAGAGAGACAGAGAGCGAGAGACAGAGCAAGAGCGAGAGAGAGAGAGACAGCGAGAGAGAGAGAGACAGCGAGAGAGAGAGACAGCGAGAGAGAGAGTGAGAGAGAGAGGCAGAGAGTGAGAGACAGAGCAAGAGCGAGAGAGAGAGAGAAAGCGAGAGAGCGAGAGACAGCGAGAGAGAGAGAGAGAGTGAGAGAGAGAGGCAGAGAGCGAGAGACAAAGCAAGAGCAAGAGAGAGAGAGACAGCGAGAGAGAGAGAGACAGCGAGAGAGAGAGAGAGTCAGCGAGAGAGAGAGACCATGGGAGAGGGAGGGAGAGAGGGAGTGAGAGAGAGAGAGACAGCGAGAGAGAGAGAGAGATAGAGACAGCGAGAGAGAGAGATAGCAGGAGAGAGAGGGAGTGACAGTGAGAGAGACACAGTGACAGTGAGAGAGATAGAGACAGTGAGAGAGAGAGACAGTGAGAGAGACACAGTGACAGTGAGAGAGATAGAGGCAGCGAGAGAGACAGTGGAGAGAGATGGAGTGACAATGAGAGAGACACAGTGCACAGTAAGAGAGATAGAGACAGCGAGAGAGAGAGAGAGACAGCGAGAGAGATAGAGAGAGAGACAGCAGAAGAGAGACAGCGGGAGAGAGAGGGAGTGACAGTGAGAATGACACAGTGACAGTGAGAGAGATAGAGACAGCGAGAGAGAGAGAGACAGTGAGAGAGACACAGTGACAGTGAGGGAGAGAGAGACAGCAAGGGAGATAGAGAGAGAGACAGCGAGGGAGAGAGACAGTGGGAGAGAGAGGGAGTGGCAGTGAGAGTGACACAGTGACAGCGAGAGAGAGAGACAGTGAGAGAGACACAGTGACAGTGAGAGAGATAGAGACAGCGAAAGAGAGAGAAAGATAGAAATAGCGAGAGAGATAGGGATAGCGAGAGAGAGAGAGACAGCGAGAGAGAGAGGGAGTGACAGTGGAGAGCCACAGTGACAGTGAGAGATACCCTGAAGGGCATGAGTGAACCAGGTGGGTTCTTACAACAATCGACACTGGTCGCCATCAGGCTTTTAATCCCAGATTTTTTTGTTGGATTTAAATTCCACCACTTGCCGTGACGGGATTCGAACCCCGGTCCCCAGAGCATTACCCAGGATCTCTGGACTACTAGTCCAGCCACAATACCACTTCAACACCGCCTCAATGTTATTTCCATAAATGTTTTTGGGAATATGGCGCTATTTTGTAAAGAATGTGTGTGTGTGTGTGTATGTGATTAACTAAACCAGGGGAAAGGACATAGAGGCAGCTTGAATATGGGAACTGAGAGATGAGAGGTAAAGGTGTTCGATGCATGCATTTGTAACGCGAGACTATGGTGAAGTTGGAATTACCAGTAAATAAGTCGGGTTTTAGGATTTGCATTGGGCGATAGGTAAAGAATTGACTTATCAGCTGCTAAATTTCAAAGGGAGTTTGAGGGACTTTTACAATTCAGAAAGGTTTCGGAAGTAAACAAGGGAAGGCTATTAAATTTTATTTGGACCCGAAAGTGGAGGCGATAGGAAAACATGAAGGGCTTTTTTATATTTTGGAAAAGTTGAGTTCAAAGAGGTGCTGAGGGCAACGGAGTCTAAATGGAAGGGAAGGAAGATACTTGAGGGAATGCTGTTGAGTTGAGTTGAGTTGTAGGTGGCTGTTGTGGGGGAGATGTCCTGAGACCAGCTCCGAGCAGAGACACGTTGTGAATTTGATGCAGCCATCCAGTTTCAAGCCAGAAAAGTCTTTGATTTCAGAGAACAGTCTGTGTCTGAAATTCCACAGCGGTGTGGAAAAGAGTGAGATGTCGTGTGGTATGCTTTGCAAAGCAGCGGCAGTTTTTGCTTTGGGTAATATTACTGGATTTTTATGGTTCAAAATCCATAAGGGAACTGTTGCAAAGTAGTTTACTTGTGTGTTCTGACCAAGATTTCTTTTGGGAGGTGGGCAGTGGGTGGGTAAGACTGTTTAAATTGTGTCACTTGAATCTTGTGTGCTTAAGATTATTGTTTCTTCTCATTAATAGATCTTTCAATTCTAAAATCCTACAAGTGTTAGACCATAAGACCATGGGACATTGGAGCAGAAATTAGGCCATTCGGCCCATCGAGTCTGCTCCGTCATTCAATCATGGCTGATAGGTTTCTCAACCCCATTCTCCCACCTTCTCCCCGTAACCTTTGACCCCCTTACCAATCAAGAACCTATCTATCTCGGTCTTAAATACACTCAATGACCTGGCCTCCACAGCCTTCTGTGGCAATGAATTCCACAGATTCACCACTCTCTGGCTAAAGAAGTTTCTCCTCATCTCTGTTCCATAAGGTCTTCCCTTTACACTGAGGCTGTGCCCTCGGGTCCTAGTCTCTCCTACTCATGGAAACATCTTCCCCACGTCCACTCTATCCAGGCCTTTCAGTATCCTGTAAGTTTCAATCCTCCTTCTAAACTCCATCGAGTGCAGACCCAGAGTCCTCAAACGTTCCTCATATGTTACTGGGGTTCAAAGCTTCTGGGGTCCGTAGCTTCCCCCTCATTTTATTTTCAAAATACTATAAAAGATGATGATCAGTGAGGCAAGTTTCTGTCTGAGATTTGGCTCGCTCAGTGAACACCATCAGCTGTGGCTGTAACAGACGGTTAAGAGTCGACGGCAGCGCTGTGTGGCTCTGGCATTGCATGTAGGCCAGACTGGATAAGGATGGCAGATTTCCTTAACTGTGGACCAGGCGGGTTTTTAATGACAATCGATGATAGCTTCACGGTCACCATCACTGAGGCTAGCTTTCAGTTCTAATATTCCTCTTCAATAATTGAATTTAAATTCCTCCCGCTGCTGTGGCGGGATTTGAAACCATCGTCCCCACAGCATTATCCTGGGCCTCTAGATTACTAGCCCACTGATATCACCACAAAATCACCGTGTCCCCTAATGCCCTTGGTCCCCATTGAAACCATTACTCTTTCCAGCCCTTCCCCGGTACAATCCTCACCTCTGGTCCCTGAAATCAAGACCTGAGCGATATGGTGGATCTCCATCAAATTCACCTTCTTGTCGGTCCCCCATAACTCTAGACACCCTTGTTGAACTCAGCCTTGAATATATTCAGTGCCCCAGCCTCCACTGCTCTCTGGGGAAGAATACTCCACAGATGAAGGACCCTCTGAGGGAAAACAATCCTCCTCACCTCTACCTGAAGCAGTAGACCTCATATCATGAAACTGTGTCCCCTAGTTCTAATCTCACACATCAGGGGGAAACACCTGCTCAGCATCCACTCTGTCAAATCCTCTTGGGGTCGTTCAACAAGATCACCTCTTAGTCTTCTAAACGCCGATGGGTATTGGCCAAACCTTTTTATGTTTATTCACGGGATGTGGGGGTCGCTGGCTGGGCCCAGCCTTTATTGCCAATCCCAACTTGCCCCTTGAGAAGGTGGTGAGCTGCCTTCTTGAGCCGCTGCAGTCCCTGTGGTGTAGGTACACCCACAGTGCTGTTAGGGAGGGAGTTCCAGGATTTTGTCCCTGTGGTGTGGGTACACCCACAGCGCTGTTAGGGAGGGAGTTCCAGGATTTTGTCCCTGTGGTGTACGTACACCCACAGCGCTGTTAGGGAGGGAGTTCCAGGATTTTGTCCCTGTGGAGTAGGTACACCCACAGCGCTGTTAGGGAGGGAGTTCCAGGATTTTGTCCCTGTGGTGTAGGTACACCCACAGCGCTGTTAGGGAGTTCCAGGATTTTGTCCGTGTGACGTAGGTACACCCACAGCGCTGTTAGGGAGGGAGTTCCAGGATTTTGTCCGTGTGATGTAGGTACACCCACAGTGCTGTTCAGGAGGGAGTTCCAGGATTTTGTCCGTGTGGTGTAGGTACACCCACAGTGCTGTTAGGGAGGGAATTCCAGGATTTTGTCCCAGTGACAGTGAAGGAACGGCCGATATATTTCCAAGTCAGGATGGTGAGTGACTTGGAGGGGAACTTCCAGGTGGTGGTGTTCCCATCTAGCTGCTGCCCTTGTCCTTCTAGATGGTAGTGGTCGTGGGTTTGGATGGTGCTGTTTAAGGAGGCTTGGTGAGTTGCTGCAGTGCATCTTGTAGATGGTACACACACTGCTGCTACTGTGTGTCGGTGGTGGAGGGAGTGAATGTTTGTGAATGGGGTGCCAACCTGTCCAAACTTTCTTCTCAAGACAACCCTCTCATCCCAGGAATCTTCTGAACCTTCTCTGAACGGCTTCTAACACAAATTATGTCCTTTCTTAAATAAGGAGGCCAGAACTGTACACAGCGCTCCCGATGTGGTCTCACCAACACCCTGTACAACTGCTGCAAAACATCCCCACTTTTATACTCCATTCCCCTTGCAAATAAACGACGACTTTCTATTGACCTTCCTGACCGGCTGCTGTACCTGCAGACTAACGTTCTGTGATTTGTCCACTCCCACACCCAGATCCCTCTGCACCGCAGAGTTTCTCACGCAAAAGGGAAGCAGACGTACACAAGTCCATCCCACAGGAAGCCAGATCAATCCATTTCAAATCGAGGGTTGATCGGATTATTGCCACCGACAGGGGTTAAGAGCACTAGAGTTAGGAGCAGGGAGGAGGCCATTCGGCCCCTCGAATCTGCTCCGCCACTCGATCAGATCGGGGCTGATCCAGTTGGGGGTCTCAGCTCCTTTCCTGTCTCTCGTAACCCTTGACTCCCCTGTCGATCAAAAATCTGTCGGACGCGGCCCTGAATGTATTCAACCTGTCAGACCTGGCTCGATGGTGTAAAACACTGTAGGGTTCTGTTCTTGTCTGCTGAAACTGCTCGCTATTCCAGGATCATTCTGGAATGCAAAGTTAACCCCTAACCCCCCCCCCCCCCCACCCCCCTGCTCCCAATTATTTTCCCTACTAAAAACTGTCTTCCTGAAACCCAACCATCCATCGTCTCCACCCTAATCCTTCGACAGTTGCTGGGGTGTAGGGGGTTTGTCTTCTGAAGAGAGCTTGAGCAGGTTGGGTCTGTACCCATTGGTGTTTAGAAGACCGAGAGGGGATCTTATTGAAACATTGAAGATTCTGAAGGTTGTAGGTAGGGCCGTGGGGGTGGGGGGCTTGACAGGGTGGATGTTTCCCTCTCGTGGAGGAATCCAGAACTTGGGGGGAGGGCACAGTTTCAGAGCGAGGGGTCTCCCATTGAAGACGGAGATGAGGGGGAATTTCATCTCTCTGAGGGTGGACAGTCTGTGAGATTCTCTCCCCCCCCCCAACCCCCCGCCACACCACCCAGAGAGCAGTGGAGGCCAGGGTAGGGGGTGTTCATGGAATAGACTCAACGCTGAGCCGGACACTTCTTTTCGAATGCCGAGGGTTGAGGTGGGGTGGGTTGCGGTTGGGGGTGACAGACAGGAAAGTGGAAGCTGGCGCCACAATCTGAGTGACGGAGCAGACTCGAGGGGGCTGACGGGCCCCTGGTTCTGACCATCTTGTTACAGGCGAGGAGCTCATGTTATTTCCTTTTGGCGTTTATCCAGCTGCTCCTGCGTCTCTAGACCTGGCACCCCCCCCACCCCCAGGCTGCCCCTTATCCATCCGATGCGCGTTTTTGATCGGGGTATAAATCAACCACGTATCCTGAGCGTCACGCAGATCTGCTCTCCCGATTTCCATCTCTCCACCACTGGCGGCCGTGCCTTCGCCTTCCTTGGTTGGGATGGGGGTTGGTGGTGGTGGTGATGGGGGGGATCAGCTATGAAATCCCCTCCCCAAAGCTCTCTGTCTCTCTCTCTCTCCTCCTTTCAGACACTCCCCGAAACCCACCTCCTTGACCCACTTTTGATCATCTTCCAAAGTCGTTCCCTTCCGATTTGAGTCTGTGAGGTGCAGTGTTATATTTTACAGTCATAAAGGTCACTTTCTGAATCAAAAGGTGTTAAGAGAAAGAGGGAGAGAGAGAGAAAGAGAGAGAGAGAGAGAAAGGGGGACCTCAAAAAAGTTACAGGAACAGACATAGGGAGCCAGAAAAAGTGTGCGTCAGGCGTAAAGTAAGAGAGAGAGAGAGAGAGAGGGAGGTATGGAGTCGAGAGAGAGAGTCAGGCATACAGAAAGAGACAGAGATATGGAGCGAGAGAGAGGGAGAGAGGCAGGCATTAAGATACAAAGCAGCCCCGCTTGATCGGCACCCCATCCACAAACATTCACTCCCTCCACCACCGACGCACAGTAGCAGCAGCGTGTGTACCATCTACAAGATGCACTGCAGGAATTCATCAAGGCTCCTTAGGCAGCACCTTCCAAACCCATGACCACTGCCGTCTAGAAGGACAAGGGCAGGAGACAGATGGGAACACCACCACCTGGAAGTTCCCCTCCAAGTCACTCACCATCCTGACTTGGAAATATATCACCGTTCCTTCACTGTCACTGGGTCAAAATCCTGGAACTCCCTCCCTAACAGCGCTGTGGGTGTACCTACACCACAGGGACAAAATCCTGGAACTCCCTCCCTAACAGCACTGTGGGTGTACCTACACCACAGGGGCAAAATCCTGGAACTCTCTCCCTAACAGCACAGGGACTGCAGCGGCTCAAGAAGGCAGCTCACCACCACCTTCTCAAGGGGCAATTAGGGAGGGGCAATAAATGCTGGGCCCAGCCAGCGACCCCCACATCCTGTAAATGAATGAAAAAAATAGAGAGAGAAAAACGGAGTCAGAGAAAGAGAGAGAGGCAGAGAGTGAGAGGGGTGAGTGTCAGGCCGAGAGATAGAGATGGGATTCTGGGGAGAGACAGCGAAAGACACAGACACGGGGAGATGAAAGGCAGAGAGATAGGGGGTCAGGTAATGAGAAAGAGAGAGAGAGAGAGAGAGAGAGAGAAATGTCAGGCCTAGAAGAAGGGAGAGGCAGGGAGTCAGAAACAGAAAGAAATGGACAATGAGAGAAAGATAGAAAAGGAACAAAATAGAGAGAAAAATGGAGTGAGAGTGATACAGAGAGACAGGCACAGAGTGTGAGAGACAGAGATAGAGATACAGAGAAACAGATAAAGACAGAGAAACAGGGAGCATGATATAGAGACAGAGTGTGTGATACAGAGAGACAAGTGTGTGTGATACAGAGAGACAAGAGTGTGTGATACAGAGTGTGCGATACAGAGAGACGAGTGTGTGATACAGAGACAGAGTGTGCGATACAGAGAGAGAGAGTGCGTGTGATAGGGAGTGAGACAGTGCGTGTGATACAGAATGAGCGTGTGCATGTGATACACAGAGAGAGAGAGTGTGTGTGTGATAGAGTGTGAGATACAGAGAAAGATAGTGTGTGCGGGATGCAGAGAGACAGTGTGTGTGATACAGAGAGACAGTGTGTGATACAGAGAGACAAGAGTCTGTGATACAGAGAGACAGAGTGCGTGTGACAGAGTGAGACAGTGCATGTGATACAGAATGAGCGTGTGCATGTGATACAGAGAGAGAGAGACAGTGCGTGTGTGACAGAGTGAGAGATACAGAGAGATAGGGTGTGTGGGATGCAGAGAGAGACAGTGTGTGTGATACAGAGAGAGTGTGTGTGATACAGTGTGTGAGAGAGGGAGAGTGTGATACATAGAGTGTGATACAGAGTATGTGATACAGAGAGTGGGATAGAGAGAGAGAGAGACAGAGTGTGATAGTGTGTGATAGTGTGTGTGATACAGAGTGACAGTGTGACACAGTGTGTGATACAGAGAGAGACAGAGTGTGATACAGTGTGTGATAGTGTGTGTGATACAGAGTGACAGTGTGACACAGTGTGTGTGATACAGAGAGAGACAGAGTGTGATACAGTGTGTGATAGTGTGTGTGATACAGAGTGAGTGTGACACAGTGTGTGTGATACAGAGAGAGAGTGTGATACAGTGTGTGATAGTGTGTGTGATACAGAGTGACAGTGTGACACAGTGTGTGTGATACAGAGAGTGTGATACAGTGTGTGATAGTGTGTGTGATACAGAGTGACAGTGTGACACAGTGTGTGTGATACAGAGAGTGTGATACAGTGTGTGATAGTGTGTGTGATACAGAGTGACAGTGTGACACAGTGTGTGTGATACAGAGAGAGACAGAGTGTGATACAATGTGTGATAGTGTGTGTGATACAGAGTGAGTGTGACACAGTGTGTGTGATACAGAGAGTGTGATACAGTGTGTGATAGTGTGTGTGATACAGAGTGACAGTGTGACACAGTGTGTGTGATACAGAGAGAGAGTGTGAGAGAGTGTGTGATAGTGTGTGTGATACAGAGTGACAGTGTGACACAGTGTGTGTGATACAGAGAGAGAGTGTGATACAGTGTGTGATAGTGTGTGTGATACAGAGTGACAGTGTGACACAGTGTGTGTGATACAGAGAGAGACAGAGTGTGATACAATGTGTGATAGTGTGTGTGATACAGAGTGACAGTGTGACACAGTGTGTGTGATACAGAGAGAGAGAGTGTGATACAGTGTGTGATAGTGTGTGTGATACAGAGTGACAGTGTGACACAGTGTGTGTGATACAGAGAGAGACAGAGTGTGATACAGGGTGTGAGATGCAGTGTGTGATACAGAAAGAGAGAGAGGGTGTGTGCAATACAGGAAGTGTGAGAAAGAGAGAGAGACAGACAGAAACAGAGCGAAAGAGACAGAGAGAGACACACAAAGAAAGAGGGACAGAGAGAGAGAGAGACAGAGGAAGAGGAACAGAGATTGAGAGACAGAGAAGGAGAGATCAGGCCTGAGAGGTAGAGAATCGGGAGGGGAGGGGAGGGGAGGGGGAGACACTGAAACATTGAGACACTTTGGGTTTGGCATAAATAATATTTTATTTTAAATTGCGACTCTGTGCCTGGGTCTGGAGGCTGAGCTCTGCTCTTCGCCGAGATCGAACGATGCCATGTCACTGAGCAGGAAGCAGATCCACCTCAGCGACCATGTGGGACGCCCAGCGCCCTCACCCCCTCCCCCAGCGCCCTCACCCCCTCCCCCTCACCTCTCACCGAGCAACCTCACCTGTCACCTGACCCTCCCTCCTCTCTCCCTCTCCTCTCCCCCCCCCCCTCCCCTCACATCTCTCCCTCTCCTCGTCCCTCCCACTTCCCCGCGGGGAGGCCGGGGGGGGGGGGGGTAAACCCCACCTCGCTGGACTCTCCAAAACTCATCCCTTCCGCTGGCCAGGGCCCCGCTACCCGTTGCTCTCCCTGTCCCCCTCACTCTCTCTCTCTCTCTCTCTCTCTCTCAATGGAGGGGTTGACTGCTCTGTGGGGGTGGGGTGAGGTGGGGTGAGGTGGGGTGAGGTGGGGTGGGAGTCCTAAACCCTGCAGCCCGTTCTCCCTCGGCTGCCAGCTGTTCGACTGCAGGAGCCATCACCTCCACAATTGAATGCGGTGCTTCTGGCTGTGGTTATGTGTCTGGTTGGGGTGGGGGCTGCGTAGGTTAGTGAGTGGGGGGGGGGGGTGGGGGGTAGAGAGTGGCGATAGTGGTCAGTACCACAGCGGGACCTTTCCCCGCCTATGCCACCCCCTCCCCCCACCCCGCCCACCCAGTTACCAGCTAACGCAGGCCTTCCCATCCACATCCCCCGCCGTCCCCATAGCAACCAAGCCCCCCCACCCACCCCCACCCCCCCCACCCACCCCCACCCCCCCACCCACCCCCACCCCCGACGACTTCCCTCCCCTCCCCTCCCCTCCCCTCAGCGCTGGCTCAGCTGCCTCTCGAGGCCCTGGAGGTGGGTCAGGGCCCGGGTCCCTCTGAAGGCGATGGGCAGTCCCGAACGCTCCCTCAGCCACGCGGACACCTCGCCGGACAGAAGGGCAGCCACTTCCGCACCTGCCGGAGGGGGGGGAGGGGAGGGTTGTGGGTGTCGGGGGGGGGGTGGAGGAGCAAAGCAGACACCACGCGGTCAGAGAGTGAGCAGCCACTTTCCTTTGGGGGAGGGGGGAAGGGCAGGAGATGGCTCTCCGTCTCGGTCCTGAATGATTCGGACGCCGCCGCCCCACCCCCACCCCCACCCCCACCCCCCCCCCGGCCCCCCCACCACCACCACCCCAGCCTTATCCTGAGACTGTGCGCTCCCCCACCCCCCACCCCCACCCCCCCCCCCACAACCCCCCGACCGCCACCCCATCCCCAGCGTTTTAGGTTCCCCCATTCTCTCAAGTGTCCACCCCTGTCCAAACCCCTTCAGAACTCTTGCAGGGTCTCAGTGAGGTGGTCTCTCATTCTTCGAAACTCCAGAGAATAACATATCAAGCCCAGTTTCCTCCCACCCCCTCGTCCCAGGGACCAACCTTCACTCCAGTCTGATTCTGCCGGTCTTAACCCGAGTCGTCGTGATTTCTGCTTCCGGACAGGGTTGTTCACCATTCCGCTATTAACACCCACTCTGGGCCAATGCTTTGTTCCTTCACGCCAACCAGTACCGCTCTCCTTTGCCCTTTTATTCCACGATACCCGTGTCACTTCATCTCCCCCGCTCCCAGTGCAACTCTATCCTTTCCTGAAGGTGGAGCCTAAAACGGCTCACGGTATTCCACATCCGGTCTCACCAAGAACCCCCTGTACAACTGAGGCAAGACTTTGTCGCTCTGACACTCCAATCCCCCTTGTGAGATAGGCCAAGGTGCCGCTTACCCTCCTAGCTCTTGGCTGCACCTGCACGCCAACCCGCCACAGTTAAAGACAGAGAAACCCGGCCGCGGAGAGAGAAACGGAGTTAAGGTTTCGAGTCCGTGTGACTCTCCTTGTGCTGGTACCACTCTTTGGGGAGCAGCAGTACTTGCGAGTTTTTCAAAAAAAAAAATATATATATATTTTGCTTCTCTGCTCCTACTGCCAAAGTGAATAATGTCGCACTTCCTCACGTTATACCCCAGCCTGCTCACCCACCCACTTGACCCGCCTGCGTCTCTGTGCAGACTCTCGGTGTCCTCCTCACAGCTTACCTCCACAGCTAGCTTGGGGTCACCTGCAAACTTGGGATACATTGGCCCCTGTCTCTTTGTCTAAGCCGTTCACGTAGATTGTAGACAGCTGAGATCCTGGCGCTGATCGACGAATGCATGAGCCACGAGAGGTTGGTACACAGGTACAGTAAGAGTTTAGGCAAAGCTAAAAGAGTGTTATCGCTTATTGGGAGAGGGATTGAATACAAAAGTAGGAAGGTTAAGCTTCAGTTGTGCAGGGCACTGGTGAGACCACATCGGGAGCACCCTGTACAGTACTGGTCTCCTTATTTAAGGGTATAAATGCGTTGGATGCAGTTCAGAGAAGGTTGACCAGGCCAACGCCAGGAACGGGTGGGTTGTCTTATGAGAGGGAAGGTTGCACAGGCTGGGCTTGTACCTGCTGGAGTTTAGAAGGGTTCAGAGGCAACTCGATTGAAATCTTTTTAAGATCCTGAGGGGTCTCGGACAGGGCGGATGTGGAGAAGATGTTTCCTCTTGTGGGAGAATCCAGAACTCGGGAGGGTGGGGGGGGGGTCACTGTTTAAAAATAAGGGGGTCGCTCATTTAAGACGGAGATGAGGAGAATTTTATTCTCTCAGAGGGTGAGAGGAACTCTCTTCCTCGAAAGGGGGATGGGAAGCAGAGTCTTCGAATATTTTTAAGGCCGAGGTGGATAGATTCTTGATTAACAAGGTGGGGGGTGAAAGGTTATCGGGGGTGGGGGGGAGCGGGCAGGTGGGAGGTGACAATCAGGTCAGCCACCGTCTTATTGAATAATTCCGGACTAACCCGCGGGCGACTTTAATCTTTGTACAAGGTGGGCAGACCAAATGGGAAAGTGGTGGCGGTGGTGGGGGGGGGGTGGTAAGTTGACAGAACGCGTTTGTTTGAGGCAGTTCCTGAAGCGCTAGGCTGAAAGGGGGCCAAGCGTGGAAGGCTATTTTTTTCTTTGGGGATCCTGTTTTCTGTAACGGGATAGGGCCAATCGCAGAGTGAGGGATCCCCTCCGGGGAAGAGTGATCCTCGCGGCAAGGTATTTCAGGGTTTGGGAGCGACCTACTCAAGTCCGAAGCTTTGGTGCCGAGCGTAAAGAAAGCCAATGGCAGTGGCGTGAAGGGTGGGGTGTTGGGCCAAGGTAAATGGATTAAAAAGTATCACACCCGCACAGTGACACACGCTGAAGAGATAGTCCTAATCCTCAACTAGAAGCCCCTTGAGGAATTAAAAAACCCCAGTCGAAGAGCGGTACAGGTTTAGCTCATCGCTGGGACAACTTCGCAAGAGGCTTGGGTGAACAGAAGGGGCTTGCGGCGTTGCCAACAAAGAAATCGAACTGGAGGTAAAAACCGGAAAGGTGTGGGTCGGGGGGAGGGGGGGGGGGGGGAGTGGGGGAGACGCTCAGCAGGTCAGACAGCATCCGTTTTGGGGGGAGGGGGTGGGGAACAAAGCTGCGGCTGCCTCGTGGAACACCCCAGCCCATCATCCCTCCGCAAAGCACGGCCTCGAACTTCCGGGCGCTTGCCCTTGGTCAGTCGCCGCTCCGATCTCACGCTCACGTCTCTGTCCTCGGCCTGCAGTAGCGTTCGAGTGAAGCCCAGCGATGTCGGAGGAATGAGCGCCTCATCTTTCGCTTCGGCGCTTTCCGTAGACTTCTGGACTCTGCGCACCCCCTCCCTTTTTTTGTTCATTTTTTGACACGGGCCGGTCTTAACCCGACTCGTCACGTTTTTTGCTTCCGGACAGGGTTGTTCATCATTCCGCTATTAACACCTACTCTAGGCCAATGCTTTGTTCCTTTACTCCAACCAGTACCACTCTCGTTGCCTTTTATTCCACGACACCCAAGTCATTTAATCTCTCCCGTCCTCTCCCCTATCCCAGACGTTCCCTTTGTTCTACCTCCTCTTCCCCCCAGCACCCGCCGCACTTCTTTCAATAGCACAAAACCCAGCGCCTTTTTACGTTCCTTCAGTTCCGAAGAGTCACATTCCGCTCGAGATGTCGAGCTCTGGGTTTCTCTTTCCGCAGATTGCTGCCTGGCCTGCTGGGTACTTGCGGTACTTTCCGTTTTTACCTCAGGTTTCCAGCACCTGCAGTATTTTTGCCTTTATTTCGGTGAAACCGGGGATTGGGGGGGGGGGCGGGGGGGGATTTCATCAGCCAGCAAGGTATGACCAAGAAAGCGATAAAGAGGGAATGAGAAAATAAGATACGAAAGTAAACGAGCGGGTGACATAAAAACAGAGGGTAACAGGTGTTAGAGCAACGTGAAAAGGAGGAGAGTAGCTAAAGTCAAGCTAAAGTCAATGTGGTTCCTTAAGAGGCACAGGCAGAATTATAACGGGGAATAAAGGAAACAGCCTTGTTGGCCACAGACAGAATGCAGCGAAGGTTCACTAAACGAATTCCCGGGATGGAGGAACTATCCTACGAAGGTAGGTTAAATAGGCTGGCTCTATTCTCTGGAGTTTGGAAGAATGAGAGGTGATTTCATTCAGACACGCAAAATTCTTTAGAGGTTGCACGCCAGGGTAGATGCAGGGAGGATGTTCCCTCTGGTCTAGAACAAGGGGGCACAGTCTCAGAATAAGGCCACTTTGCACTGAGATTAGCAGCAATGCCATCACTCGGAAGGTGGTGAATATTTGGAATTCTCCGCCCCACGGTGCGAGGTGTGGTTCGGTCTTTCAGCACGTTCAAGGCTGAGATCGACTGATCTCTGCACCTTAAAAACATCAAAGGAACCTGGGGTTGTGCAAGAAGACGGTGTTGAGGTAAGACATGTGAAATCGAAATAGGAGCAGGATAAGGTCGCTCAGCCCTTCGAGCCCACTGCGCCATTCAGGGAGATCAGGGCTGATGTTCCACTTCAACACGGTTACCTCGTGCTGCCTGTGTTTGATGGGGAGAGTGTAGAGGGAGCTTTACTCTGTATCGAACCCCGTGCTGTACCTGTCCTGGGAGTGTTTGATAGGGACAGAGTAGAGGGAGCTTTACTCTGTATCGAACCCCGTGCTGTAGCTATCCTGGGAGTGTTTGATGGGGACGGTGTAGAGGGAGCTTTACTCTGTATCTAACCCCGTGCTGTACCTGTCCTGGGAGTGTTTGATGGGGACGGTGTAGAGGGAGCTTTACTCTGTATCTAACCTCGTGCTGTAGCTATCCTGGGAGTGTTTGATGGGGACGGTGTAGAGGGAGATTTACTCTGTATCTAACCCCGTGCTGTACCTGTCCTGAGAGTGTTTGATGGGGACTGTGTAGAGGGAGCTTTACTCGGTATCAAACCCCGTGCTGTACCTGTCGTGTGAGTGTTTGATGGGGACAGTGTAGAGGGGGATTTTCTCTGTATCTAACCCCGTGCTGTACCTGTCCTGGGAATGTTTGATGGGGACAGTGTAGAGGGAGCTTTACCCTGTATCTAACCCCGTGCTGTACCTGTCCTGGGAGAGTTTTATGGGGACGGTGTAGAGGGGGATTTTCTCTGTATCTAACCCCGTGCTGTACCTGTCCTGGGAGTGTTTGATGGGGACGGTGTAGGGGGATCTTTACTCTGTATCTAACCCCGTGCTGTACCTGTCCTGGGAGTGTTTGATGGGGACGGTGTAGGGGGAGCTTTACTCTGTATCTAACCCCGTGCTGTACCTGTCCTGGGAGCGTTTGATAGGGACAGTGCAGAGGGAGCTATACTCTGTATCTAACCCCGTGTTGTACCTGTCCTAGGAGTGTTTGATGGGGACAGTGTAGAGGGAGCTTTACTCTGTATCTAACCCCGTGCTGTACCTTGCCTGTGAGTGTTTGATGGGGAAAGTGCAGAGGGAGCTATACTCTGTATCTAATCCCGTGCTGTACCTGTCCTGGGAGTGTTTGATGGGGACGGTGTAGAGGGAGGTTTACTCTGTATCTAACCCCGTGCTGTACCTGTCCTGGGAGTGTTTGATGGGGACGTTGTAGAGGGAGCTTTACTCTGTATCTAACCCCGTGCTGTAGCTATCCTGGGAGTGTTTGATGGGGACGGTGTAGAGGGAGATTTACTCTGTATCTAACCCCGTGCTGTACCTGTCCTGAGAGTGTTTGATGGGGACTGTGTAGAGGGAGCTTTACTCGGTATCAAACCCCGTGCTGTACCTATCCTGGGAGTGTTTGATTGGGACAGTGTAGAGGGAGATTTACTCTGTATCTAATCCCGAGCTGAACCTGTCCTGGGAGAGTTTTATGGGGACGGTGTAGAGGGAGATTTACTCTGTATCTAACCCCGTGCTGTACCTGTCCTGGGAGTGTTTGATGGGGACAGTGTAGAGGGAGATTTACTCTGTATCTAACCCCGTGCTGTACCTGTCCTGGGAGTGTTTGATGGGGACGGTGTAGGGGGATCTTTACTCTGTATCTAACCCCGTGCTGTACCTGTCCTGGGAGTGTTTGATGGGGACGGTGTAGGGGGAGCTTTACTCTGTATCTAACCCCGTGCTGTACCTGTCCTGGGAGCGTTTGATAGGGACAGTGCAGAGGGAGCTATACTCTGTATCTAACCCTGTGCTGTACCTGTCCTAGGAGTGTTTGATGGGGACAGTGTAGAGGGAGCTTTACTCTGTATCTAACCCCGTGCTGTACCTGTCCTGGGAGTGTTTGATGGGGACAGTGTAGAGGGAGCTTTACTCTGTATCTAACCCCGTGCTGTACCTGTCCTGGGAGTGTTTGATGGGGACAGTGTAGAGGGAGCTTTACTCTGTATCTAACCCCGTGCTGTACCTGTCCTGGGAGTGTTTGATGGGGACAGTGTAGAGGGAGCTTTACTCTGTATCTAACCCCGTGCTGTAGCTATCCTGGGAGTGTTTAATGGGGACGGTGTAGAGGGAGATTTACTCTGTATCTAACCCCGTGCTGTACCTGTCCTGAGAGTGTTTGATGGGGACTGTGTAGAGGGAGCTTTACTCTGTATCTAACCCCGTGCTGTACCTGTCGTGTGAGTGTTTGATGGGGACAGTGTAGAGGGAACTTTACTCTGTATCTAACCCTGTGCTTTACCTGTCCTGGGAGTGTTTGGTGGAGACAGTTTAGAGGGAGCTTTACCCTGTATCTAACCCCGTGCTGTACCGGTGCTGGGATTGTTTGATTGGGACAGTGTAGAGGGAGATTTACTCTGTATCTAACCCCGTGCTGTACCTGTCCTGGGAGTGTTTGATGGGGACGGTGTAGAGGGGGATTTTCTCTGTATCTAACCCCGTGCTGTACCTGTGCTGGGAGAGTTTGATGGGGACGGTGTAGAGGGGGATTTTCTCTGTATCTAACCCCGTGCTGTACCTGTCCTGGGAGTGTTTGATAGGGACAGTGTAGAGGGAGATTTACTCTGTACCTAACCCCGTGCTGTACCTGTCCTGGGAGTGTTTGACGGGGACGGTGTCGGGGGAGCTGTACTCACCGTCACTGGGGGTCCGCTGTGGTTGCCGTTGCCGGAGGAGCAGTCGGAAGGCGTGGGCCAGCATCAGTTCCTTGAGGTGCTCTTGGTGGGCGCGCCGCACCAGGCTGACTAGCAGTTCGCCGTTGTTGGACGTGCTCTTGGTGTAGAGCGTGTTGGCGTGGTTGAGGGCGTGGTGGTCACGCCGGCGCTGGAAGAGGCGCTGGGAACGGTGCACCATCAGCGTGGCGAAGAGCAGCAGCAGCAGCAGGAAGTCCACCTTCAGGCTGTAGAGGCCCAGCACGGTCAGGTTGGCGAAGAGGGCGGAGCCGCCAGCCAGCAGGGTGAAGGAGATGAAGGTGCGGTCCCTCAGGCTGAATCGCATCTGCACCGCCGGCAGGAGGTGCTCCAGGTTCTCCAGCGGGATGTCCTTGAAGGACTTCAGCACCAGGCGCCCGCCCTTCAGCCGAGCGGCCATGACCACCCGCTTACAGTACCGCCTGCTGGGGCGCGGGGGTGCAGGGGTAAGGGAGGGGGGGAAGGGAGTGGGGTAAGGGAGTGGGGTAAGGGAGGGGGTAAGGGAGGGGGGTAAGGGAGGGGGGTAAGGGAGTGGGGGAAGGGAGTGGGGTAAGGGAGTGGGGTAAGGGAGTGGGTAAGGGAGTTGGGAAGGGAAGGAGGAAGGGAGTGGGGTAAGGGAGTGGGGTAAGGGAGGGGGGTAAGGGAGGGGGGTAAGGGAGGGGGGTAAGGGAGTGGGGGAAGGGAGTGGGGTAAGGGAGTGGGGTAAGGGAGTGGGTAAGGGAGTTGGGAAGGGAAGGAGGAAGGGAGTGGGGTAAGGGAGTGGGGTAAGGGAGGGGGGTAAGGGAGGGGGGTAAGGGAGGGGGGTAAGGGAGGGGGGTAAGGGAGGGGGGTAAGGGAGGGGGGTAAGGGAGGGGGGTAAGGGAGGGGGGTAAGGGAGGGGGGTAAGGGAGGGGGTAAGGGAGGGGGTAAGGGAGGGGGTAAGGGAGGGGGTAAGGGAGTGGGGTAAGGGAGGGGGGTAAGGGAGGGGGGTAAGGGAGGGGGGTAAGGGAGGGGGGTAAGGGAGGGGGTAAGGGAGGGGGTAAGGGAGTGGGGTAAGGGAGGGGGGTAAGGGAGGGGGGTAAGGCAGGGGGGTAAGGGAGGGGGGTAAGGGAGGGGGGTAAGGGAGGGGGGTAAGGGAGGGGGTAAGGGAGTGGGGTAAGGGAGGGGGGTAAGGGGGGGGTAAGGGAGGGGGGTAAGGGAGGGGGTAAGGGAGGGGGTAAGGGAGGGGGGTAAGGGAGGGGGTAAGGGAGGGGGTAAGGGAGTGGGGTAAGGGAGGGGGGTAAGGGAGGGGGTAAGGGAGGGGGTAAGGGAGGGGGTAAGGGAGGGGGGTAAGGGAGGGGGGTAAGGGAGGGGGGTAAGGGAGGGGGGTAAGGGAGGGGGGTAAGGGAGGGGGGTAAGGGAGGGGGGTAAGGGAGGGGGGTAAGGGAGGGGGGAAGGGAGTGGGGTAAGGGAGGGGGGTAAGGGAGGGGGGTAAGGGGGGGGTAAGGGAGGGGGGTAAGGGAGGGGGGTAAGGGAGGGGGGTAAGGGAGGGGGTAAGGGAGTGGGGTAAGGGAGGGGGTAAGGGAGGGGGGTAAGGCAGGGGGGTAAGGGAGGGGGTAAGGGGGGGGTAAGGGAGGGGGGTAAGGGAGGGGGTAAGGGAGGGGGTAAGGGAGGGGGTAAGGGAGGGGGTAAGGGAGGGGGTAAGGGAGGGGGGTAAGGGAGGGGGGTAAGGGAGGGGGTAAGGGAGTGGGGTAAGGGAGTGGGGTAAGGGAGGGGGGTAAGGGAGGGGGTAAGGGAGGGGGTAAGGGAGGGGGTAAGGGAGTGGGGTAAGGGAGGGGGGTAAGGGAGGGGGTAAGGGAGGGGGTAAGGGAGTGGGGTAAGGGAGGGGGGTAAGGGGGGGGTAAGGGAGGGGGTAAGGGAGGGGGGTAAGGGAGGGGGGTAAGGGATGGGGTAAGGGATGGGGTAAGGGAGGGGGTAAGGGAGTGGGGGAAGGGAGTGGGGTAAGGGAGGGGGGTAAGGGAGGGGGTAAGGGAGGGGGTAAGGGAGGGGGTAAGGGAGGGGGTAAGGGAGGGGGGAAGGGATGGGGTAAGGGAGGGGGGAAGGGAAGGGGGGAGAAGGGAGGAGAAGGGGGGGCGGAGGGGGAATAGAAGCGGGGTAAGGGAGGGGTGTAAGGGAGGGGGGAAAGAGAGGGGGGGGAAGGGAGAAGAAAAAAAGTGAAGATGCGTCAGATAAAGTGAACGGTGGGCCCGTGACCCGTGTCGACCATGAACCTTACCCTGCTTGCCGGCCTGAGGAGGGCTCTTACCGGTGCATTGGGGCCTTCACCTTGATCCAGAAGAACCAGCGTTTGGAGGACTGGAGCTTCTCTTTCATTTCCATCGGAGGCGCACCCAGCCTCACGCCGAGCGCCCAGAACTTCATGTACTCATAATTCTCCACTCGGACAGTCACCTGGGTGAGAGAGAGAGAGGCAGCGAGTGAGACAGCGAGTGAGAGAGAGAGAGAGAGAGAGGGGCGCGGAGAGAGAGAGAGAGAGAGGGGCGCGGAGAGAGAGAGAGAGAGAGAGGGGCGGGGAGAGAGTGAGAGGGACGAGGAGATAGAGAGAGAGAGAGGGGCACGGAGAGAGAGAGAGAGAGAGGGGCGTGGAGAGAGAGAGAGAGGGGCGTGGAGAGAGAGAGAGAGAGAGGGGCGCGGAGAGAGAGAGAGAGAGAGGGGCGTGGAGAGAGAGAGAGAGAGAGGGGCGCGGAGAGAGAGAGAGAGAGAGGGGCGCGGAGAGAGAGAGAGGGGCGTGGAGAGAGAGAGAGAGAGAGGGGCGCGGAGAGAGAGAGAGAGAGAGAGAGGGGCGCGGAGAGAGAGAGAGGGAGCGGAGGGAGAGAGAGGGGGCGGAGGGAGAGAGAGGGGGCGGAGGGAGAGAGAGGGGGCGGAGGGAGAGAGAGGGGGCGGAGGGAGAGAGAGGGGGCGGAGGGAGAGAGAGGGGGCGGAGGGAGAGAGAGGGGGCGGAGGGAGAGAGAGGGGGCGGAGGGAGAGAGAGGGGGCGGAGGGAGAGAGAGGGGGCGGAGGGAGAGAGAGGGGGCGGAGGGAGAGAGAGGGGGCGGAGGGAGAGAGAGGGGGCGGAGGGAGAGAGAGGGGGCGGAGGGAGAGAGAGGGGGCGGAGGGAGAGAGAGGGGGCGGAGGGAGAGAGAGGGGGCGGAGGGAGAGAGAGGGGGCGGAGGGAGAGAGAGGGGGCGGAGGGAGGGAGAGGGGGCGGAGGGAGGGAGAGGGGGCGGAGGGAGGGAGAGGGGGGCGGAGGGAGAGAGAGGGGGCGGAGGGAGAGAGAGAGGGCGGAGGGAGAGAGAGGGGGCGGAGGGAGAGAGAGGGGGCGGAGGGAGAGAGAGGGGGCGGAGGGAGAGAGAGGGGGCGGAGGGAGAGAGAGTGGGCGGAGGGAGAGAGAGAGGGCGGAGGGAGAGAGAGGGGGCGGAGGGAGAGAGAGGGGGCGGAGGGAGAGAGAGGGGGCGGAGGGAGAGAGAGGGGGCGGAGGGAGAGAGAGGGGGCGGAGGGAGAGAGAGGGGGCGGAGGGAGAGAGAGGGGGCGGAGGGAGAGAGGGGGGCGCGGAGTGAGAGAGAGGCGGAGAGAGAGAGAGGGGGCGGAGTGAGAGAGAGGGGGGCGGAGTGAGAGAGAGGGGGCGGAGGGAGAGAGAGGGGGCGGAGGGAGAGAGAGGGGGCGGAGGGAGAGAGAGGGGGCGGAGGGAGAGAGAGGGGGCGGAGGGAGAGAGAGGGGGCGGAGGGAGAGAGAGGGGGCGGAGGGAGAGAGAGGGGGCGGAGGGAGAGAGAGGGGGCGGAGGGAGAGAGGGGGGCGCGGAGTGAGAGAGAGGGGGCGGAGAGAGAGAGAGGGGGCGGAGGGAGAGAGAGGGGGCGGAGGGAGAGAGAGGGGGCGCGGAGTGAGAGAGAGGCGGAGAGAGAGAGAGGGGGGCGGAGTGAGAGAGAGGGGGCGGAGGGAGAGAGAGAGGGCGGAGGGAGAGAGAGGGCGCGGAGGGAGAGAGAGGCGGAGAGAGAGAGAGGGGGGCGCGGAGAGAGAGAGAGAGGCGGAGAGAGAGAGAGGGGGCGCGGAGGGAGAGAGAGAGGGCGGAGGGAGAGAGAGGGGGCGGAGGGAGAGAGAGGGGGCGGAGGGAGAGAGAGGGGGCGGAGGGAGAGAGAGGGGGCGGAGGGAGAGAGAGGGGGCGGAGGGAGAGAGAGGGGGG
>NW_024470844.1:875848-974782 GCF_017639515.1 Carcharodon carcharias
GCAGTGGGATTAGTTTGGGGTTGATACTGGGTTAAGGGGATAGAGCGGGGTAGTGGGATTAGTTTGGGGATTAATACTGGGCTGTGGGGAGAGAGCGGGGCAGTGGGATTAGTTGGGGATTGATACTGGGCTATGGGGAGAGAGAAGTGACAGTGGGATTAGTTTGGGATTGATACTGGGCTATGGGGAGAGAGTGGGGCAGTGGGAATAGTTTGGGGATTGATACTGGGCTATGGGGAGGGAGCGGGACAGTGGGATTAGTTAGGGGATTGATACTGGGGGAGAGAGCGGGGCAATGGGATTAGTTTGGGGATTGATACTGGGCTATGGGGAGAGAGCGGGACAGTGGGTTTTGTTTGGGGATTGATACTGGGCTATGGGGAGAGAGCGGGGCAGTGGGATTAGTTTGGGGTTTGATACTGGGCTACGAAGAGAGAGCGGGGCAGTGGGATTAGTTTGGGGATTGATACTGGGCTATGGGGAGAGAGCGGGACAGTGGGATTAGTTTGGGAATTGATACTGGGCTATGGGGAGAGAGCGGGACAGTGGGATTAGTTTGGGAATTGATACTGGGCTATGGGGAGAGAGTGAGGCAGTGGGATTAGTTTGGAGGTTGATACTGGGCTATGGGGTGAAAGCGGGGCAGTGGGATTAGTTTGGGGATTGATACAGGGCTATGGGGAGAGAGCGGGACAGTGGGATTAGTTTGGGGATTGATACAGGGCTATGGGGAGAGAGTGAGGCAGTGGGATTAGTTTGGGGATTGATACAGGGCTATGGGGAGAAAGCGGGGCAGTGGGATTAGTTTGGGGATTGATACAGGGCTATGGGGAGAGAGCGGGACAGTGGGATTAGGTTGGGGATTGATACAGGGATATAGGGAGAGAGCGGGGCAGTGGGATTAGTTTGGGGATTGATATAGGGCTATGGGGAGAGAGCGGGACAGTGGGATTAGGTTGGGGATTGATACTGGGCTATGGGGAGAGAGCGGGGCAGTGGGATTAGTTTGGGGTTTGATACTGGGCTACGAAGAGAGAGCGGGGCAGTGGGATTAGTTTGGGGATTGATACTGGGCTATGGGAGAGAGCGGGACAGTGGGATTAGTTTGGGAATTGATACTGGGCTATGGGGAGAGAGCGGGACAGTGGGATTAGTTTGGGAATTGATACTGGGCTATGGGGAGAGAGTGAGGCAGTGGGATTAGTTTGGAGGTTGATACTGGGCTATGGGGAGAAAGCGGGGCAGTGGGATTAGTTTGGGGATTGATACAGGGCTATGGGGAGAAAGCGGGGCAGTGGGATTAGTTTGGGGATTGATACAGGGCTATGGGGAGAAAGCGGGGCAGTGGGATTAGTTTGGGGATTGATACAGGGCTATGGGGAGAGAGCGGGACAGTGGGATTAGGTTGGGGATTGATACAGGGATATAGGGAGAGAGCGGGGCAGTGGGATTAGTTTGGGGATTGATACAGGGCTATGGGGAGAAAGCGGGGCAGTGGGATTAGTTTGGGGATTGATACAGGGCTATGGGGAGAGAGCGGGACAGTGGGATTAGTTTGGGGATTGATACAGGGATATAGGGAGAGAGCGGGGCAGTGGGATTAGTTTGGGGATTGATACAGGGCTATGGGGAGAGAGCGGGACAGTGGGATTAGGTTGGGGATTGATACAGGGCTATGGGGAGAGAGCGGGACAGTGGGATTAGGTTGGGGATTGATACAGGGCTATGGGGAGAGAGCGGGGCAGTGGGATTAGGTTGGGGATTGATACATGGCTATGGGGAGAAAGCGGGGCAGTGGGATTAGTTTGGGGATTGATACAGGGCTATGGGGAGAGAGCGGGACAGTGGGATCAGGTTGGGGATTGATACAGGGCTATAGGGAGAGAGCGGGGCAGTGGGTTTAGTTTGGTGATTGATACTGGGCTATGTGGAGAGAGCGGGGCAGTGGGAGTGATACTGGGCTGAGGGAGACAGGGCGATATTGCTGTTCGTCTCTCTGTCCCTGGACAGTATGGGGAGGGGATTGGAGGGCGCAGTGATTACCTGTGATTTAAAGAGCGGGTCATGGCAGGACAGGGCGTACTGGATGGTTTCCTCCGACAGTGCGTTAAAGTTGGCTTGTTCCAAGACTGGGCCTAGGTTATCGAGCAGAACCATCTCCTGATCCAACTGGACAGGCTCGGTCAGTACCATGACCGGCAGTGTGTCCCGATCCGGATTGATGGGTTCAAACAGAGCCTGCAATTCAAGAGGAAATCAGCACAGGGCAGGTGCAAGGAGCCATTCCCCCCTCAGCGCCACACACAGGGCAACAGCCGTCACTCTGAGCTGCAAGTACTCCTTTACCCCGCTCTCTCTCCCTTTCCCCACACTCTCTCCCCGTATCCACCCAACTCTCCCCTTCCCCACACTCTTCCCCTTTTCCACCCGACTCTCCCCTGCAACACTAGCTCCCTCCCCGTATCCAGCCCACTCTCTCTCCCCTTCCCCACACTCTCTCCCCGTATCCACCCCTCTCTCCCCTGCGCCACACTCTATCCCTGTATCCACCCCACTCTCCCCTTACCCACACTCTCTCCCCATATCCACCCCACTCTCTCTCCCCCCCTTCCACACAATCCCGCCCCATACCTACCCCACTCTCTCTCCCCCTTCCCCACACTCCCTCCCCGTATCCACCCCACTCTCTCGCCCCACCCCTTCCCCATACTCCCTCCACATATCCCCAACTCTCTCTCCCCCCTTCCCCATACTCCCTCCCCATATCTACCCCACTCTCTCTCCCCCTTCCCAACACTCACTCCCCATATCCACCCCACTCTCCCCTTCACCACACTCTCTCCCCATATCCACCCAACTCTCCCCTGCACCACTAACTCACTCCCCGTATCCACCCCTCTCTCTCCCCCTTACCCACACTCCCACCCCGTATCTACCCCGCTCTCTCTCCCCCCTTCCCCTCACTCCCTCCCCGTATCCACCCCACTCTATCTCCCCCCTTCCCCACACTACCCCCCGTATCCACCCCACTCTCTCTCCCCCCTTTCCCCACACTCCCTCCCCGTATCTACCCCGCTCTCTCTCCCCCCTTCCCCACACTCCCCCCCGTATCTACCCCTCTCTCCCCCCTTCCCCACACTCCCTCCCCGTATCCACTCCACTCTCTCTCTCCCCTTCCCCACACTCCCTCCCCATATTTACCCCGCTCTCTCTCCTCTTCCCCACACTCTCTCCCCATATCCACCCCACTCTCTCTCCCCCCCTTCCACACATTCCCGCCCCATATCCACCCCACTCTCTCTCCCCCCCTTCCACACATTCCCGCCCCATATCTACCCCACTCTCTCTCCCCCTTCCCCACAATCGCTCCCCGTATCCACCCCACTCTCTCACCCCCTTCCCCACAATCGCTCCCCGTATCCACCCCACTCTCTCGCCCCACACCTTCCCCACACTCCCTCCACATATCCCCCACTGTCTCTCCCCCCTTCCCCACACTCCCTCCCCGTATCCACCCCTCTCTCTCCCTCTCCCCCACACTCCCTCCCCGTATCCACCCCTCTCTCTCCCTCTTCCCCACACTCCCTCCCCGTATCCACCCCACTCTCTCTCTCCCCTTCCCCACACTCCCTCCCCGTATCTACCCCACTCTCTCTCTCCCCTTCCCCACACTCCCTCCCCGTATCCACCCCTCTCTCTCCCTCTTCCCCACACTCCCTCCCCGTATCCATCCCACTCTCTCTCTCCCCTTCCCCACACTCCCTCCCCGTATCTACCCCACTCTCTCCCCTTCCCCACTCCCTCCCCGTATTCACTCCACTCTCTCTCTCCCCTTCCCCACACTCCCTCCACGTATCCACCCCACTCTCTCTCCCCTTACCCACACTCTCTCCCCGTATCCACCCCACTCTCTCTCTCCCCTTCCCCACACTCTCTCCCCGTATCCACCCCTCTGTCTCTCCCCTTACCCACACTCCCACCCCGTATCCACCCCTCTCTCTCCCCCCTTCCCCACACTCTCTCCCCGTATCCACCCCTCTGTCTCTCCCCTTACCCACACTCTCTCCCCGTATCCACCCCTCTGTCTCTCCCCTTACCCACACTCCCACCCCGTATCCACCCCTCTCTCTCCCCCCTTCCCCACACTCCCTCCCCGTATCTACCCCACTCTCTCTCTCCCCTTCCCCACACTCGCTCCCCGTATCTACCCCTCTCTCTCCCCTTCCCCACACTCTCTCCCCGTATCCACCCAACTGTCCCCTTCCCCACACTCTTCCCCTTTTCCACCCGACTCTCCCCTGCAACACTAACTCCCTCCCCGTATCCACCCCACTCTCTCTCCCCTTACCCACACTCTCTCCCCGTATCCACCCCTCTCTCCCCTGCGCCACACTCTATCCCTGTATCCACCCCACTCTCCCCTTACCCACACTCTCTCCCCATATCCACCCCACTCTCTCTCCCCTTCCCCACACTCCCTCCCCGTATCTACCCCGCTCTCTCTCCCCCTTCCCCACACTCCCTCCCCGTATTCACCCCACTCTCTCTCCCCCCTTCCCCACACTCCCTCCCCGTATCCACCCAACTGTCCCCTTCCCCACACTCCCTCCCCGTATCTACCCCGCTCTCTCTCTCCCCTTCCCCACACTCCCTCCCCGTATCCACCCCACTCTCTCTCTCCCCTTCCCCACACTCCCTCCCCGTATCTACCCCACTCTCTCCCCTTCCCCACTCCCTCCCCGTATTCACTCCACTCTCTCTCTCCCCTTCCCCACACTCCCTCCACGTATCCACCCCACTCTCTCTCCCCTTACCCACACTCTCTCCCCGTATCCACCCCTCTGTCTCTCCCCTTACCCACACTCTCTCCCCGTATCCACCCCCCTGTCTCTCCCCTTACCCACACTCCCTCCCCGTATCCACCCCACTCTCTCTCTCCCCTTCCCCACACTCCCTCCCCGTATCTACCCCAGTCTCTCCCCTTCCCCACTCCCTCCCCGTATTCACTCCACTCTCTCTCTCCCCTTCCCCACACTCCCTCCCCGTATCCACCCCACTCTCTCTCCCCTTACCCACACTCTCTCCCCGTATCCACCCCTCTGTCTCTCCCCTTACCCACACTCTCTCCCCGTATCCACCCCTCTGTCTCTCCCCTTACCCACACTCTCTCCCCGTATCCACCCCTCTGTCTCTCCCCTTACCCACACTCCCACCCCGTATCCACCCCTCTCTCTCTCCCCTTCCCCACACTCCCACCCCGTATCCACCCCTCTCTCTCCCCCCTTCCCCACACTCCCTCCCCGTATCTACCCCACTCTCTCTCTCCCCTTCCCCACACTCCCTCCCCGTATCTACCCCTCTCTCTCCCCTTACCCACACTCTCTCCCCGTATCCACCCAACTCTCCCCTTCCCCACACTCTCTCCCCGTATCTACCCCTCTCTCTCCCCTTCCCCACACTCTTCCCCTTTTCCACCCGACTCTCCCCTGCAACACTAACTCCCTCCCCGTATCCACCCCACTCTCTCTCCCCACTTCCCCACACTCCCTCCCCGTATCCACCCCACTCTCTCTCCCCACTTCCCCACACTCCCTCCCCGTATCTACCCCACTCTCTCTCCCCACTTCCCCACACTCCCTCCCCGTATCTACCCCACTCTCTCTCCCCACTTCCCCACACTCCCTCCCCGTATCTACCCCACTCTCTCTCCCCTTACCCACACTCTCTCCCCGTATCCACCCCACTCTCTCTCCCCACTTCCCCACACTCCCTCCCCGTATCTACCCCACTCTCTCTCCCCTTACCCACACTCTCTCCCCGTATCCACCCCACTCTCTCTCCCCACTTCCCCACACTCCCTCCCCGTATCCAACCCACTCTCTCTCCCCCCCTTCCCCACACTCCCGCCCCGTATCCACCCCTCTCTCCCCAACCCCTCCACCCCTCACTCCCTCCCTGTATCCCCCACTCTCTCTCTCTTTCTCCTCCATCCCTCATTCCCTCCCCGTATCCCCACTCTCAACGCTCCCCTCCACCACTCCATCTCCTTATCCCCCACACTCTCCCCCTCCCCGTATCCCCCACTCCCTCCCCTCCACAACTCACTTCCTCCCCCTATTCTCCACTCTCTCCCCCTCCCTCCCCCTATCCCCACTCTCACCCCTCCCTTCTAACCCTCACTCCCTCTCTCCACTCCATATCCCCACTCTCTCTCCCCCTCTCACTCACTCCCACCTCCCCAGCATTCCCGATTCACTCCATTCTCATCTTATACACACACTCCCTCCTCATCCACAGGATCCCTCACTTTCTCCCTCCTCATATCTCCCATTCTATTCCTCGGCTCCGTGTTCCTCACACTCTCTATTCTACACACTCTCTGCCTCCGCCCCATGTTCCCCACTCGCTCTATTCGACATATTCCCTCCACCCGCTATTCCCTACTCTCTCTATTCCACACACTCACTCCCTCCCCTCTTCATTCCCCACACTCTTTTCTACATTCACGCCCTCCCTCCCCCCTTTATTCACTACTCTCTCTAATCTACACACTAACTCCCTCCCCCCTTCATTCCGACCGTGCGGCGCTCCCTCAGTACTGACCCTCTGACAGTGCAGCACTCCCTCAGTACTGACCCTCTGACAGTGCAGCACTCCCTCAATACTGACCCTCTGACAGTGCAGCACTCCCTCAATACTGACCCTCTGACAGTGCTGCACTCCCTCAGTACTGACCCTTCAACACTGCGGCATTCCCTCAGTACTGACCCTCTGACAGTGCAGCACCCCCTGAGTACTGACCCTCCGACAGTGTGGCACTCCCTCAGTACTGACCCTCCGACAGTGTGGCACTCCCTCAGTACTGACCCTCCGACAGTGTGACACTCCCTCAGTACGGACCCTCCGACAGTGTGACACTCCCTCAGCACTGACCCTCCGACAGTGCGGCACTCCCTCAATACTGACCCTGTGACAGTGCGGCACTCCCTCAGTACTGACCCTCTGACAGTGCGGCACTCCCTCAGTACTGACCATCCGACAGTGGGGCTCTCCCTCAGTACTGACCCTCTGACAGTGCAGCACTCCCTCAATACTGACCCTCTGACAGTGCAGCACTCCCTCAGTACTGACCCTCCGACAGTGCAGCACTCCCTCAGTACTGACCCTCCGACAATGCAGCACTCCCTCAGTACTGACCCTCCGACAGTGCAGCACTCCCTCAGTACTGACTCTCCGACAGTGCAGCTCTCCCTCAGTACTGACCCTCTGACAGTGCAGCACTCCCTCAGTACTGACCCTCCGACAGTGCGGCTCTCCCTCAGTACTGACCCTCTGACAGTGCCGCACTCCCTCATTAATGACCCTCTGACAGTGCGGCACTCCCTCAGTACTGACCCTCTGACAGTGCGGAACTCCCTCAGTACTGACCCTCTGACAGTGCAGCACTCCCTCAGTACTGACCCTCTGACAGTGCAGCACTCCCTCAGTACTGACCTCCGACAGTGCAGCACTCCCTCAGTACTGACCCTCTGACAGTGCAGCACTCCCTCAGTACTGACCTCCGACAGTGCAGCACTCCCTCAGTACTGACCCTCCGACAGTGCAGCACTCCCTCAGTACTGACCCTCCGACAGTGCAGCACTCCCTCAGTACTGACCCTCCTACAGTGCAGCACTCCCTCAGTACTGACCTCTGACTGTGCAGCACACCCTCAGTACTGACCCTCCGACAGTGCAGCACTCCCTCAGTACTGACCCTCTGACAGTGCAGCACTCCCTCAATACTGACCCTCTGACAGTGCAGCACTCCCTCAATACTGACCCTCTGACAGTGCAGCACTCCCTCAGTAGGATCCCAAATTTGGAGGGAATCTAACCCGTGAGGACGTTGTAGGGAATGCGCAGAGGGGTAACAGGCAGTTTGGGCCGGTGGACAGAGCTGATGTGGCTAATTGTCAATTCACACACTTTGGCTCTCAGAAGAGAAAGGCAGAATATCGTTTCGACGGTGACCGACTGGGAATGTTTTGCAATCTGAGGGGCGTGAGGGTCCTCGCACACCAAACACAAACGTTAGCATGCAGGTGGAACCAGCAGTTAGGAAGGGTCAGGGGTACGTCCGCCTTGTTACCGAGGGATTGGAGTTTGAGTAAAGGTGTCTGAACCTGGTTACACAGAGCATCGGCGAGACCACACCTGGAGCAGCTTCGACAGCTTTGCTCTCCTTACCTAAGGAAGGACCTACTTGCCTGAGACAGCGACAGAGAGAGAGAGAGCGAGGGAGAGAAAGAGAGCGCGAGAGAGAGAGAGAGAAAGAGAGCGAGAGAGAGCGGGAGAGTGGGAGAGAGAGCGGGAGAGAGACCGGGAGAGAGCGAGAGGGAGCGAGAGAAAGAGAGCGAGAGAGAGTGAGAGAGAGCAAGAGAGAGAAAGAGAGCGAGAGAGAGAGAGAAAGAGCGAGAGAGAGAGCGGGAGAGAGCGAGAGGGAGCGAGAGAGAGCGCGAGAGAGAGAACGAGAGCACAAGAGAGAGAGCAAGAGAGAGAGAGAGAGCAAGAGAGAGAGAGAGAGTGAGAGAGAGAGCAAGAGAGAGTGAGAGAGAGCAAGAGAGAGAAAGAGAGCGAGAGAGAGAGAGAAAGAGCGAGCGAGAGAGCGGGAGAGAGCGAGAGGGAGCGAGAGAGAGCGCGAGAGAGAGAACGAGAGCACAAGAGAGAGAGCAAGAGAGAGAGAGAGAGTGAGAGAGAGAGCAAGAGAGAGTGAGAGAGAGCAAGAGAGAGAAAGAGAGCGAGAGAGAGAGCGGGAGAGAGAGCGGGAGAGAGCGGGAGAGAGCGGGAGAGAGCGGGAGAGAGCGGGAGTGAGCGGGAGGGAGCGGGAGGGAGCGGGAGGGAGCGGGAGGGAGCGGGAGGGAGCGGGAGGGAGCGGGAGGGAGCGGGAGGGAGCGAGAGGGAGCGAGAGGGAGCGAGAGGGAGCGAGAGGGAGCGAGAGGGAGCGAGAGGGAGCGAGAGGGAGCGAGAGGGAGCGAGAGCACAAGAGAGAGAAGCAAGAGAGAGAGACCGAGAGAGAGCGAGAGAGAGACAGTGAGAGAGCGGGGGAGACAGAGACAGAGCGAGAGACAGAGAGAGAGCGAGAGAGAAAGCGAGAGCGAGAGAGAGAGCGCGAGAGGGAGAGCAAGAGAGAACGAAAGAGAGGGCGAGAGAGAGAGCGAAAGAGAGCGAGAGAGAGCGCGAGAGAGAGAGCAAGAGAGAGAGCGAGAGAAAGAGCGTGAGAGAGAGAGCGAGAGAGAGAGAGCGAGAGAGAAAGAGCGAGAGAGAAAGAGCGAGAGAGAAAGAGCGAGAGAGAAAGAGCGAGAGAGAAAGAGCGAGAGAGAAAGAGCGAGAGAGAAAGAGCGAGAGAGAAAGAGCGAGAGAGAAAGAGCGAGAGAGAAAGAGCGAGAAAGAGCGAGAGAGAAAGAGCGAGAGAGAGAGCACGAGAGAGAGCGAGAAAAGAAAGATTCGCTGGCCTGCTTCCTGGGATGAAGGGATTGTCCTACGAGCAGAGACGGAGTAGAAGGAGTCCAGCGTTATCTGGAGTTTAGGAGATTGAGGGGCTCTTATTGAAGCCTGTAAAATTCCGTAGGTGATTGACGGGCTGTGGGCACTGAGGTTGTTTCCGCTGGTCGGCGGTGGTGGTGGTGGGGGGGGGCGGGGTGGGTGGTTGAATCTAAAACGCGGGCCTCAGGATAAGGGGGCCGACCATCGAGGGCCGAGAAGAGGAGAGATTTCTTCGCTCAAGAGGGGTGCGAATCTTTGGAATTCTCTCCCCCCACCCCCCGGCCCCCCACTCAAGACGGGGAAGCCACCCCCGAGTCCATTCAAGACGCAGATTGAGGTGTCTTCGGGGAATCGAGGGAGGAGGAGGAGGAGGCAGGCAGCGGGAGGTCAGGCACGACCTCACTGAACGGTGGGAGAGGCGCTCGCCGTGCCTGGCCTGCTTTGTCTGGCGCTGTCGGGCCCCCTTCGACGCGGTGGGAGGAGGTTACGCCGGTGGGGGGGGGAACGCGATGGGGTTTGTGCTGTTTAAAGGGGTGGGGGGGGGGGGGCGCAGGGAGCAGCTGGGGCAAGATCGGAGGCCAGGGATGGGTGGGGGGCTCAGGGGAGATCTACACAGGTCTCCATGGGCACCAGACAAAGGGAGTGTTGATGGTGGTGTTAAAGACCTCAAGGAGGTGCTAATAGCGGCATCAAGGTAAGGTCACAGAATGTGTTCACAGAGCCACACACGGCGCAGGAGAGGCCCTTCGGCCCATCGAGTCTGCACCGACCTGTGAGAAAGACCTGACCTACCTCCCTGACCCCACTGACCAGCACTTGGCCCCACAGCCTTGAATGTTATGAGGTGCCAAGTGCTCATCCAGGTACTTTTTAAAGGATGTGACGCTAACCTGTCTCCACCACCCTCCCAGGCAGCGCATTCCAGACCCTCACCACCCTCTGGGTAAAAATCACATCCCCCCCTAAACCTCCTGCCCCTCACCGTGAACTTGTGCCCCCTTGTGACTGACCCTTCAACTAAGGGGAACAGCTGCTCCCTATCCACCCTGTCCATGCCCCTCATAATCTTGTACACCTCGATCAGGTCGCCCCTCAGTCTTCTCTGCTCCGCCGAAAACAACCCAAGTCTATCCGACCTCTCTTCATAACTTAAACGTTTCATCCCAGGCAACATCCTGGTGAATCTCCTCTGCACCCCTTCCTGTTCTGTTACTAGCAGAACAAGGGTCAGCACCCGGTGAGAGCACAACGTGGACACAAGTGACCCTTTCAGGGTGGGGGGCTTTGGGGGGAAAAGGGTAAAAAAAAATATATAAAACTGGATAAATAAATTAATGTATTGGATTTTAAAAAAGGGGTAAAGATAAGACCATGAGACATAGGAGCAGAAATGAGACCATTCGGCCCATCGAGTCTGCTCCGCCATTCAATCATGGCTGATAAGTTTCACAACTCCATTCTCCCGCCTTCTCCCCGTAACCTTTGACCCCCTCACCAATCAAGAACCTATCTATCTCGGTCTTAAATACACTCAATGACCCGGCCTCCACAGCCTTCTGTGGCAATGAATTCCATAGATTCACCACTCTCTGGCTAAAGAAGTTTCTCCTCATCTCTGTTCTAAAAGGTCTTCCCTTTACTCTGAGGCTGTGCCCTCGGGTCCTAGTCTCTCCTACTCATGGAAACATCTTCCCCACGTCCGCTCTATCCAGGCCTCTCAGTATTGGATGGAGGAGAGAGCAACATGGTCTGAAGCTGTTGAACTCAAGGCTAAGTCCGGAAAGCTGTGAAGTGCCTAATCGGAAGCTGAGCCTTTCCCAACCTCTGGTTTTACCCCGGCTGGAGCACAGCGTCCAGCTGTGGTTGACACACGTTCCAGAAGGAGGTGAGTGTCCTCTCCGCCATTCAGTAAGACTCTGCCTGACCTTCTGCTGATCCCCCCAAAGGCACCTCAATCGAGGCGTCTCGAACGGGAAGGGGGTGGGGGGTGGTTTTTTATCGGAATCGGGAGGGGGGGGGACGTTAGTGACAAGGGTTCGATTGGAGAGAGGCTGGGGGTAGCAGCTCGGCTCGGAGCGAAGCGGGCCGAGGGAGTGATCGAGGTGTGATAGAGGGCGAGGGGAAGGTGGGCGAGGGAAAGCCCATCCCATTGGCCGACAGGTGCGAGGAACGGAGGCGGGGAACACAGGTTCGAGGTCTTCGGAAAGAGAGGCGGGGGGGTGGGGTAGCGGGGCTAAGTGGCGGTGGGGGGTTTGGGTCTTGGGTGGGGGGGGGGGGGGAACTCCTTTCTACGCAGCGAGTGGTTAATGAGCTGGGACTCACCCCCCCGCCCCAAACCATGGAGAGGGCGGAGACGGTGAACGATTCCAAACGGAAATCGGACGAGAGCTTGTGGGGGGGGGAGGGGGGGAGGAACAAACTCGCGCGAGGAGACGGGGTCAATGGGGCCGACTGGACTGCTCTAGAGAGAGCCAGAGCGGACCGAGTCCCTTCAGTGCCGCTCTGGATCGGACAACGTTGACGAGGCGTGGAGGGGGTGGGGTGTGGAGAGTTTATCGCTTGAGAGGAAAAAACAGCAGGAGAAGCGGGAGAGCCGCATCGTTACGGGATCTTGCTGTGTGCGGCTAGCCACGTTTACAAAGGCGCCTCCGTTTCCTTGGGATAAGAAAAGCTGCCTCGTCGCTCTCGAGCGCTTTAGGGGGCCCTGAGGCTGCAGGAAGGGGCCATTAGAGAGGCCCACGCGGGTTACCCTCAGCATCTCCTCACCAGAAGCCGCTCCAGAGTGGCCTGATAGTCCTGGGTGGTCTCTGCTTCAGCCTGTTCCACCAGCGTGGTCAGAGAGGCCCGGTCCTCCTCCGAGGCAGAGCTCAGCTCCTGGAGAAGGACAGGGGGAAGGGGTGGGGGGTGGTGGGGTATGAAGTAAGCAGAGAGAGAGAGAGAGAGAGAGAGAGAGAGGGGGAGGGAGAGACAGGGGGAGAGGGACCGAGAGGGGTGCGGCAGGGACCGAGAGAGAGAACGAGGGAGACAGAGTGCGTGAGAGTGAGTGAGAGGGAGGGAGGGAGAGCCAGCGAGGGAGAGATCGAGCCAGGGACAGATCGAGCGAGGGAGTGAGGGAGAGAGCGAGCGAGGGAGAGGGAGAGGGAGCGATGGAGAGGGAGCGAGGGAGAGAGCAAGCGAGGGAGAGGGAGCGAGGGCGAGTGAGTGAGGGAGAGCGAGCGAGGGAGAGGGCGAGCGAGTGAGAGGCGAGGGACAGAGCGGGCGAGGGAGAGGAAGCAAGGGAGAGGGAGCGAGGGAGAGATCGAGTGAGGGAGAGGGAGTGAGGGAGAGGGCGAGCGAGGGAGAGGGCGAGCGAGGGAGAGGGCGAGCGAGGGAGAGGGCGAGATTGAGCGAGGGTGAGGGAGCGAGGGAGAGGGAGCGAGGGAGAGGGAGCGAGGGAGAGAGCGAGCGAGGGAGAGAGCGAGCGAGGGTGGGAGAAGGAGTGTGAGAGCGAGCGAGACAGACAGACAAAGAGACAAAGGCAGACAGAGATGGACAGGGAGGGGGAGAGAGAGACCGAGAGAGCAAGGGGTGCACAGAGAAAGAGTGGGGTGGAGGATGGGGGACAGAGCGGTAAAGAGTGAGTGTCACAGAGAGGCAGTGAGGGAGGGGTAGAGGGCCAGAGAGGGAGTGTCAGACCGAGAGGGACAGGGGGAGAGAAAGAGAGAATCACCATGTGAAGCACTGCAGAGACATGCTGAACCTTATAACTCGTGAAAGAACCTGCTCTCTCACTATCTCTCTCACCAAGTCCGTCTTACACACTCTCTCCCCAAGACCTCTCACCCCGCGCATGATCACTCGCTCTCCCAAGTCTGTTCCACTCGCTCTCTCTCCCAAGTCTGTTCCAACCGCTCTCTCTCCCAAGTCTGTTCCAACCGCTCTCTCTCCCAAGTCTGTTCCACTCACTCTCTCTCCCAAGTCTGTTCCACTCGCTCTCTCTCTCCCAAGTCTGTTCCACTCGCTCTCTCTCCCAAGTCTATTCCACTCGCTCTCTCTCCCCAAGTCTGTTCCACTCGCTCTCTCTCCCAAGTCTGTTCCACTCGCTCTCTCTCCCAAGTCTGCTCCCCTCGCTCTCTCTCCCAAGTCTGTTCCACTCGCTCTCTCTCCCAAGGTCGTTTCACACTCTCCCCCAAGTTCGTTTCACTCTCTCTCTCCGCCCAAGACCATTTCACTCACTGTATCAATCTCTCTTCCCCCATGTCTGTATCAACCTCTCTCTTCCCCAATATCGGTATCAATCTCTCTTCCCCCATGTCTGTATCAATCTCTCTTCCACCATGTCTGTATCAATCTCTCTTCCCCCATGTCTGTATCAATCTCTCTCTTCCCCCATGTCTGTATCAATCTCTCTTCCCCCATGTCTGTATCAATCTCTCTTCCCCCATGTCTGTATCAATCTCTCTTCCCCCATGTCTGTATCAATCTCTCTCTTCCCCCATGTCTGTATCAATCTCTCTCTTCCCCCATGTCTGTATCAATCTCTCTTCCCCCATGTCTGTATCAATCTCTCTTCCCCCATGTCTGTATCAATCTCTCTCTTCCCCCATGTCTGTATCAATCTCTCTCTTCCCCCATGTCTGTATCAATCTCTCTTCCCCCATGTCTGTATCAATCTCTCTTCCCCCATGTCTGTATCAATCTCTCTTCCCCCATGTCTGTATCAATCTCTCTTCCCCCATGTCTGTATCAATCTCTCTTCCCCCATGTCTGTATCAATCTCTCTCTTCCCCCATGTCTGTATCAATCTCTCTTCCCCCATGTCTGTATCAATCTCTCTTCCCCCATGTCTGTATCAATCTCTCTTCCCCCATGTCTGTATCAATCTCTCTTGCCCCATGTCTGTATCAATCTCTCTTCCACCATGTCTGTATCAATCTCTCTTCCACCATGTCTGTATCAATCTCTCTTCCCCCATATCTGTATCAATCTCTCTCTTCCCCCATGTCTGTATCAATCTCTCTCTTCCCCCATGTCTGTATCAATCTCTCTTCCCCCATGTCTGTATCAATCTCTCTTCCCCCATGTCTGTTGCACCCTCTCTCCCCATGGTTGTTGCACTCTCTCACCCCATGTCTGTTGCACGCTCTCTCCCCATTCCTGTTGCACTCTCTCCGCATTCCTGTTGTACTCTTTCTCCCCATTCGTTATATCTCTCCCTCCCCATGCCTGTTGCTCTCTCTCTTCCCATGCTTGTTGCACCCTCTTTCCCCATGCCTGTTGCATTCTCTCTCTCTCTCCCCATGCCAGTTGCACTCTCTCTCTCTCTCCCCATGCCAGTTGCACTCTCTCTCTCTCTCTCCCCATGCCAGTTGTACTCTCTCTCTCTCTCCCCATGCCTGTTGCATTCTCTCTCTCTCTCCCCATGCCAGTTGCATTCTCTCTCTCTCCATGCCAGTTGCACTCTCTCTCTCCCTCCCCATGCCAGTTGCACTCTCTCTCTCTCTCCCCATGCCAGTTGCACTCTCTCTCTCTCTCCCCATGCCAGTTGCACTCTCTCTCTCTCTCCCCATGCCAGTTGCACTCTCTCTCTCTCTCTCCCCATGCCTGTTGCATTCTCTCTCTCCCCATGCCTGTTGCATTCTCTCTCTCTCCCCCCATGCCTGTTGCATTCTCTCTCTCCCCATGCCTGTTGCATTCTCTCTCTCTCCCCATGCCTGTTGCATTCTCTCTCTCTCCCCATGCCTGTTGCATTCTCTCTCTCCCCATGCCTGTTGCATTCTCTCTCTCCCCATGCCAGTTGCACTCTCTCTCTCTCTCTCCCCATGCCAGTTGTACTCTCTCTCTCTCTCCCCATGCCTGTTGTACTCTCTCTCTCTCCCCATGCCTGTTGTACTCTCTCTCTCTCCCCATGCCTGTTGTACTCTCTCTCTCTCTCCCCATGCCAGTTGTACTCTCTCTCTCTCTCCCCATGCCAGTTGTACTCTCTCTCTCTCCCCATGCCAGTTGCATTCTCTCTCTCTCTCCCCATGCCAGTTGCACTCTCTCTCTCTCTCCCCATGCCAGTTGTACTCTCTCTCTCCCCATGACAGTTGTACTCTCTCTCTCTCTCCCCATGCCTGTTGCATTCTCTCTCTCTCTCCCCATGCCAGTTGCACTCTCTCCCTCTCTCTCCCCATGCCTGTTGTACTCTCTCTCTCTCTCCCCATGCCTGTTGCACTCTCTCTCTCTCTCCCCATGCCTGTTGTACTCTCTCTCTCTCTCCCCCTGCCTGTTGCACTCTCTCTCTCTCTCCCCATGCCTGTTGTACTCTCTCTCTCTCTCTCACCATGCCTGTTGCACTCTCTCTCTCCCCATGCCAGTTGTACTCTCTCTCTCTCTCCCCATGCCTGTTGCATTCTCTCTCTCTCTCCCCATGCCTGTTGCACTCTCTCTCTCCCCATGCCAGTTGTACTCTCTCTCTCTCCCCATGCCAGTTGTACTCTCTCTCTCTCTCCCCATGCCTGTTGCATTCTCTCTCTCTCTCCCCATGCCTGTTGCACTCTCTCTCTCCCCATGCCAGTTGTACTCTCTCTCTCTCCCCATGCCTGTTGTACTCTCTCTCTCCCCATGCCAGTTGTACTCTCTCTCTCTCTCTCCCCATGCCAGTTGTACTCTCTCTCTCCCCATGCCTGTTGCATTCTCTCTCTCTCCCCATGCCTGTTGCATTCTCTCTCTCCCCATGCCTGTTGCATTCTCTCTCTCTCTCCCCATGCCTGTTGCATTCTCTCTCTCTCTCCCCATGCCAGTTGCATTCTCTCTCTCTCTCCCCATGCCTGTTGTACTCTCTCTCTCCCCATGCCTGTTGTACTCTCTCTCTCCCCATGCCAGTTGTACTCTCTCTCTCTATCCCCATGCCTGTTGCACTCTCTCTCTCTCCCCATGCCTGTTGCACTCTCTCTCTCTCTCTCCCCATGCCAGTTGCACTCTCTCTCTCCCCATGCCTGTTGCATTCTCTCTCTCCCCATGCCTGTTGCATTCTCTCTCTCTCCCCCCATGCCTGTTGCATTCTCTCTCTCTCCCCCCATGCCTGTTGCATTCTCTCTCTCCCCATGCCTGTTGCATTCTCTCTCTCCCCATGCCAGTTGCACTCTCTCTCTCTCTCTCCCCATGCCTGTTGTACTCTCTCTCTCTCTCCCCATGCCTGTTGCACTCTCCCTCTCTCCCCATGCCAGTTGTACTCTCTCTCTCTCCCCATGCCAGTTGTACTCTCTCTCTCCCCATGCCTGTTGCATTCTCTCTCTCTCCCCATGCCTGTTGCATTCTCTCTCTCCCCATGCCTGTTGCATTCTCTCTCTCTCCCCATGCCTGTTGCATTCTCTCTCTCTCCCCATGCCTGTTGCATTCTCTCTCTCTCTCCCCATGCCAGTTGCACTCTCTCTCTCTCTCTCCCCATGCCAGTTGCACTCTCTCTCTCTCTCTCTCCCCATGCCAGTTGCACTCTCTCTCTCTCTCTCCCCATGCCAGTTGCATTCTCTCGCTCTCTCCCCATGCCTGTTGTACTCTCTCTCTCCCCATGCCAGTTGTACTCTCTCTCTCTCTCCCCATGCCTGTTGCACTCTCTCACTCTCTCTCCCCATGCCTGTTGCACTCTCTCTCTCTCTCCCCATGCCAGTTGTACTCTCTCTCTCTCTCCCCATGCCTGTTGTACTCTCTCTCTCTCTCCCCATGCCAGTTGCACTCTCTCTCTCTCTCCCCATGCCAGTTGCACTCTCTCTCTCTCTCCCCATGCCTGTTGCACTCTCTCTCTCTCCCCATGCCAGTTGCACTCTCTCTCTCTCTCTCCCCATGCCAGTTGCACTCTCTCTCTCTCTCTCTCTCCCCATGCCTGTTGTACTCTCTCTCTCTCTCCCCATGCCAGTTGCACTCTCTCTCTCTCTCTCCCCATGCCTGTTGTACTCTCTCTCTCTCTCCCCATGCCTGTTGCACTCTCTCTCTCTCTCCCCATGCCTGTTGCACTCTCTCTCTCTCTCCCCATGCCTGTTGCACTCTCTCTCTCCCCATGCCAGTTGTACTCTCTCTCTCTCTCCCCATGCCTGTTGCACTCTCTCTCTCCCCATGCCAGTTGTACTCTCTCTCTCTCTCCCCATGCCTGTTGCATTCTCTCTCTCCCTCCCCATGCCTGTTGCACTCTCTCTCTCCCCATGCCAGTTGCACTCTCTCTCTCTCTCCCCATGCCAGTTGCACTCGCTCTCTCCCCATGCCAGTTGCACTCTCTCTCTCTCTCCCCATGCCAGTTGCACTCTCTCTCTCTCTCTCCCCATGCCAGTTGCACTCTCTCTCTCCCCATGCCTGTTGCATTCTCTCTCTCCCCATGCCTGTTGCATTCTCTCTCTCTCCCCCCATGCCTGTTGCATTCTCTCTCTCCCCATGCCTGTTGCATTCTCTCTCTCTCCCCATGCCTGTTGCATTCTCTCTCTCTCCCAATGCCTGTTGCATTCTCTCTCTCCCCATGCCTGTTGCATTCTCTCTCTCTCTCCCCATGCCAGTTGCACTCTCCCTCTCTCTCTCTCTCCCCATGCCAGTTGTACTCTCTCTCTCTCTCCCCATGCCTGTTGTACTCTCTCTCTCTCTCCCCATGCCTGTTGTACTCTCTCTCTCTCTCCCCATGCCTGTTGTACTCTCTCTCTCTCTCCCCATGCCAGTTGTACTCTCTCTCTCTCTCCCCATGCCAGTTGTACTCTCTCTCTCTCTCCCCATGCCAGTTGCATTCTCTCTCTCTCTCCCCATGCCAGTTGCACTCTCTCTCTCTCTCCCCATGCCAGTTGTACTCTCTCTCTCCCCATGACAGTTGTACTCTCTCTCTCTCTCCCCATGCCTGTTGCATTCTCTCTCTCTCTCCCCATGCCAGTTGCACTCTCTCCCTCTCTCTCCCCATGCCTGTTGTACTCTCTCTCTCTCTCCCCATGCCTGTTGCACTCTCTCTCTCTCTCCCCATGCCTGTTGTACTCTCTCTCTCTCTCCCCATGCCTGTTGCACTCTCTCTCTCTCTCCCCATGCCTGTTGTACTCTCTCTCTCTCTCACCATGCCTGTTGCACTCTCTCTCTCCCCATGCCAGTTGTACTCTCTCTCTCTCTCCCCATGCCTGTTGCATTCTCTCTCTCTCTCCCCATGCCTGTTGCACTCTCTCTCTCCCCATGCCAGTTGTACTCTCTCTCTCTCCCCATGCCTGTTGCATTCTCTCTCTCTCTCCCCATGCCTGTTGCACTCTCTCTCTCCCCATGCCAGTTGTACTCTCTCTCTCTCTCCCCATGCCTGTTGCATTCTCTCTCTCTCTCCCCATGCCTGTTGCACTCTCTCTCTCCCCATGCCAGTTGTACTCTCTCTCTCTCCCCATGCCTGTTGTACTCTCTCCCCATGCCAGTTGTACTCTCTCTCTCTCTCTCTCTCCCCATGCCAGTTGTACTCTCTCTCTCCCCATGCCTGTTGCATTCTCTCTCTCTCCCCATGCCTGTTGCATTCTCTCTCTCCCCATGCCTGTTGCATTCTCTCTCTCCCCCCATGCCTGTTGCATTCTCTCTCTTTCTCCCCATGCCAGTTGCATTCTCTCTCTCTCTCCCCATGCCTGTTGTACTCTCTCTCTCCCCATGCCTGTTGTACTCTCTCTCTCCCCATGCCAGTTGTACTCTCTCTCTCTATCCCCATGCCTGTTGCACTCTCTCTCTCTCCCCATGCCTGTTGCACTCTCTCTCTCCCCATGCCAGTTGTACTCTCTCTCTCTCTCCCCATGCCTGTTGTACTCTCTCTCTCTCTCCCCATGCCAGTTGCACTCTCTCTCTCTCTCCCCATGCCAGTTGCACTCTCTCTCTCTCTCTCCCCATGCCAGTTGTACTCTCTCTCTCTCTCCCCATGCCTGTTGTACTCTCTCTCTCTCTCCCCATGCCAGTTGCACTCTCTCTCTCTCTCCCCATGCCAGTTGCACTCTCTCTCTCTCTCCCCATGCCTGTTGCACTCTCTCTCTCTCCCCATGCCAGTTGCACTCTCTCTCTCTCTCTCCCCATGCCAGTTGCACTCTCTCTCTCTCTCTCTCTCCCCATGCCTGTTGTACTCTCTCTCTCTCTCCCCATGCCAGTTGCACTCTCTCTCTCTCTCTCCCCATGCCTGTTGTACTCTCTCTCTCTCTCCCCATGCCTGTTGCACTCTCTCTCTCTCTCCCCATGCCTGTTGCACTCTCTCTCTCTCTCCCCATGCCTGTTGCACTCTCTCTCTCCCCATGCCAGTTGTACTCTCTCTCTCTCTCCCCATGCCTGTTGCACTCTCTCTCTCCCCATGCCAGTTGTACTCTCTCTCTCTCTCCCCATGCCTGTTGCATTCTCTCTCTCCCTCCCCATGCCTGTTGCACTCTCTCTCTCCCCATGCCAGTTGCACTCTCTCTCTCTCTCCCCATGCCAGTTGCACTCGCTCTCTCCCCATGCCAGTTGCACTCTCTCTCTCTCTCCCCATGCCAGTTGCACTCTCTCTCTCTCTCTCCCCATGCCAGTTGCACTCTCTCTCTCCCCATGCCTGTTGCATTCTCTCTCTCCCCATGCCTGTTGCATTCTCTCTCTCTCCCCCCATGCCTGTTGCATTCTCTCTCTCCCCATGCCTGTTGCATTCTCTCTCTCTCCCCATGCCTGTTGCATTCTCTCTCTCTCCCAATGCCTGTTGCATTCTCTCTCTCCCCATGCCTGTTGCATTCTCTCTCTCTCTCCCCATGCCAGTTGCACTCTCCCTCTCTCTCTCTCTCCCCATGCCAGTTGTACTCTCTCTCTCTCTCCCCATGCCTGTTGTACTCTCTCTCTCTCTCCCCATGCCTGTTGTACTCTCTCTCTCTCTCCCCATGCCTGTTGTACTCTCTCTCTCTCTCCCCATGCCAGTTGTACTCTCTCTCTCTCTCCCCATGCCAGTTGTACTCTCTCTCTCTCTCCCCATGCCAGTTGCATTCTCTCTCTCTCTCCCCATGCCAGTTGCACTCTCTCTCTCTCTCTCCCCATGCCAGTTGTACTCTCTCTCTCCCCATGACAGTTGTACTCTCTCTCTCTCTCCCCATGCCTGTTGCATTCTCTCTCTCTCTCCCCATGCCAGTTGCACTCTCTCCCTCTCTCTCCCCATGCCTGTTGTACTCTCTCTCTCTCTCCCCATGCCTGTTGCACTCTCTCTCTCTCTCCCCATGCCTGTTGTACTCTCTCTCTCTCTCCCCATGCCTGTTGCACTCTCTCTCTCTCTCCCCATGCCTGTTGTACTCTCCCTCTCTCTCACCATGCCTGTTGCACTCTCTCTCTCCCCATGCCAGTTGTACTCTCTCTCTCTCTCCCCATGCCTGTTGCATTCTCTCTCTCTCTCCCCATGCCTGTTGCACTCTCTCTCTCCCCATGCCAGTTGTACTCTCTCTCTCTCCCCATGCCTGTTGCATTCTCTCTCTCTCTCCCCATGCCTGTTGCACTCTCTCTCTCCCCATGCCAGTTGTACTCTCTCTCTCTCTCCCCATGCCTGTTGCATTCTCTCTCTCTCTCCCCATGCCTGTTGCACTCTCTCTCTCCCCATGCCAGTTGTACTCTCTCTCTCTCCCCATGCCTGTTGTACTCTCTCCCCATGCCAGTTGTACTCTCTCTCTCTCTCTCTCTCCCCATGCCAGTTGTACTCTCTCTCTCCCCATGCCTGTTGCATTCTCTCTCTCTCCCCATGCCTGTTGCATTCTCTCTCTCCCCATGCCTGTTGCATTCTCTCTCTCCCCCCATGCCTGTTGCATTCTCTCTCTTTCTCCCCATGCCAGTTGCATTCTCTCTCTCTCTCCCCATGCCTGTTGTACTCTCTCTCTCCCCATGCCTGTTGTACTCTCTCTCTCCCCATGCCAGTTGTACTCTCTCTCTCTATCCCCATGCCTGTTGCACTCTCTCTCTCTCCCCATGCCTGTTGCACTCTCTCTCTCCCCATGCCAGTTGTACTCTCTCTCTCTCTCCCCATGCCTGTTGTACTCTCTCTCTCTCTCCCCATGCCAGTTGCACTCTCTCTCTCTCTCCCCATGCCAGTTGCACTCTCTCTCTCTCTCTCCCCATGCCTGTTGTACTCTCTCTCTCTCTCCCCATGCCTGTTGCACTCTCTCTCTCTCTCCCCATGCCAGTTGTACTCTCTCTCTCTCTCCCCATGCCAGTTGTACTCTCTCTCTCCCCATGCCTGTTGCATTCTCTCTCTCTCCCCATGCCTGTTGCATTCTCTCTCTCCCCATGCCTGTTGCATTCTCTCTCTCTCCCCATGCCTGTTGCATTCTCTCTCTCTCCCCATGCCTGTTGCATTCTCTCTCTCTCCCCATGCCAGTTGCACTCTCTCTCTCTCTCTCCCCATGCCAGTTGCACTCTCTCTCTCTCTCTCCCCATGCCAGTTGCACTCTCTCTCTCTCTCCCCATGCCAGTTGCATTCTCTCTCTCTCCCCATGCCTGTTGTACTCTCTCTCTCCCCATGCCAGTTGTACTCTCTCTCTCTCCATGCCTGTTGCACTCTCTCACTCTCTCTCCCCATGCCTGTTGCACTCTCTCTCTCTCCCCATGCCAGTTGTACTCTCTCTCTCTCTCCCCATGCCTGTTGTACTCTCTCTCTCTCTCCCCATGCCAGTTGCACTCTCTCTCTCTCTCTCCCCATGCCTGTTGTACTCTCTCTCTCTCTCTCCCCATGCCTGTTGCACTCTCTCTCTCTCTCTCCCCATGCCAGTTGCACTCTCTCTCTCTCTCTCCCCATGCCAGTTGCACTCTCTCTCTCTCTCTCTCCCCATGCCAGTTGCATTCTCTCTCTCTCTCCCCATGCCTGTTGTACTCTCTCTCTCCCCATGCCAGTTGCACTCTCTCTCTCTCTCCCCATGCCTGTTGTACTCTCTCTCTCCCCATGCCAGTTGCACTCTCTCTCTCTCTCCCCATGCCTGTTGTACTCTCTCTCTCTCTCTCTCCCCATGCCAGTTGTACTCTCTCTCTCTCTCCCCATGCCTGTTGCATTCTCTCTCTCTCCCCATGCCTGTTGCACTCTCTCTCTCCCAATGCCAGTTGCACTCTCTCTCTCCCCATGCCTGTTGCATTCTCTCTCTCTCCCCATGCCTGTTGCACTCTCTCTCTCCCCATGCCTGTTGCATTCTCTCTCTCTCCCCATGCCAGTTGCACTCTCTCTCTCCCCCCATGCCTGTTGCACTCTCTCTCTCCCCATGCCAGTTGCACTCTCTCTCTCCCTCTCCCCATGCCAGTTGTACTCTCTCTCTCTCTCTCTCCCCATGCCAGTTGTACTCTCTCTCTCTCTCCCCATGCCTGTTGCACTCTCTCTCTCTCTCCCCATGCCTGTTGTACTCTCTCTCTCCCCATGCCTGTCGCATTCTCTCTCTCTCTCCCCATGCCAGTTGCACTCTCTCTCTCTCTCTCTCCCCATGCCAGTTGCACTCTCTCTCTCTCTCCCCATGCCAGTTGTACTCTCTCTCTCTCTCCCCATGCCTGTTGTATTCTCTCTCTCTCTCCCCATGCCAGTTGCACTCTCTCTCTCCCCATGCCAGTTGCATTCTCTCTCTCCCCATGCCTGTTGCATTCTCTCTCTCCCCATGCCTGTTGCATTCTCTCTCTCCCCATGCCTGTTGCATTCTCTCTCTCCCCATGCCTGTTGCATTCTCTCTCTCCCCATGCCTGTTGCATTCTCTCTCTCTCCCCATGCCTGTTGCATTCTCTCTCTCTCTCCCCATGCCAGTTGCACTCTCTCTCTCTCTCTCTCCCCATGCCAGTTGCACTCTCTCTCCCCGTGCCAGTTGTACTCTCTCTCTCCCCATGCCTGTTGCATTCTCTCTCTCTCTCCCCATGCCAGTTGCACTCTCTCTCTCTCTCTCCCCATGCCAGTTGCACTCTCTCTCTCTCTCCCCATGCCTGTTGCACTCTCTCTCTCTCTCTCTCTCCCCATGCCAGTTGCACTCTCTCTCTCCCCATGCCAGTTGTACTCTCTCTCTCTCTCCCCATGCCTGTTGCATTCTCTCTCTCTCTCCCCATGCCTGTTGCACTCTCTCTCTCCCCATGCCAGTTGCACTCTCTCTCTCTCTCTCCCCATGCCTGTTGCATTCTCTCTCTCTCTCCCCATGCCAGTTGCACTCTCTCTCTCTCTCTCCCCATGCCAGTTGCACTCTCTCTCTCTCTCTCCCCATGCCAGTTGCACTCTCTCTCTCTCTCCCCATGCCAGTTGCACTCTCTCTCTCTCTCCCCATGCCAGTTGCACTCTCTCTCTCTCTCTCCCCATGCCTGTTGCATTCTCTCTCTCCCCATGCCTGTTGCATTCTCTCTCTCCCCATGCCTGTTGCATTCTCTCTCTCCCCATGCCTGTTGCATTCTCTCTCTCTCTCCCCATGCCAGTTGCACTCTCTCTCTCTCTCTCTCCCCATGCCAGTTGTACTCTCTCTCTCTCCCCATGCCTGTTGCATTCTCTCTCTCCCCATGCCAGTTGTACTCTCTCTCTCCCCATGCCAGTTGTACTCTCTCTCTCTCTCCCCATGCCTGTTGTACTCTCTCTCTCTCTCCCCATGCCTGTTGCATTCTCTCTCTCTCTCCCCATGCCAGTTGCACTCTCTCTCTCCCCATGCCAGTTGCACTCTCTCTCTCTCTCCCCATGCCAGTTGTACTCTCTCTCTCTCTCCCCATGCCTGTTGCACTCTCTCTCTCTCTCCCCATGCCAGTTGCACTCTCTCTCTCTCTCTCCCCATGCCAGTTGCACTCTCTCTCTCTCTCTCTCCCCATGCCTGTTGTACTCTCTCTCTCCCCATGCCAGTTGCACTCTCTCTCTCTCTCCCCATGCCAGTTGTACTCTCTCTCTCTCTCCCCATGCCTGTTGCACTCTCTCTCTCTCTCCCCATGCCAGTTGCACTCTCTCTCTCTCTCTCTCTCCATGCCTGTTGTACTCTCTCTCTCTCTCCCCATGCCTGTTGCATTCTCTCTCTCCCCATGCCTGTTGCATTCTCTCTCTCCCCATGCCAGTTGTACTCTCTCTCTCCCCATGCCAGTTGTACTCTCTCTCTCTCTCCCCATGCCTGTTGTACTCTCTCTCTCTCTCCCCATGCCTGTTGCATTCTCTCTCTCTCTCCCCATGCCAGTTGCACTCTCTCTCTCCCCATGCCAGTTGCACTCTCTCTCTCTCTCCCCATGCCAGTTGTACTCTCTCTCTCTCTCCCCATGCCTGTTGCACTCTCTCTCTCTCTCCCCATGCCAGTTGCACTCTCTCTCTCTCTCTCCCCATGCCAGTTGCACTCTCTCTCTCTCTCTCTCCCCATGCCTGTTGTACTCTCTCTCTCCCCATGCCAGTTGCACTCTCTCTCTCTCTCCCCATGCCAGTTGTACTCTCTCTCTCTCTCCCCATGCCAGTTGTACTCTCTCTCTCCCCATGCCAGTTGCACTCTCTCTCTCTCTCTCTCTCCATGCCTGTTGTACTCTCTCTCTCTCTCCCCATGCCTGTTGCATTCTCTCTCTCCCCATGCCTGTTGCATTCTCTCTCTCCCCATGCCTGTTGCATTCTCTCTCTCTCCCCATGCCTGTTGCATTCTCTCTCTCCCCATGCCTGTTGCATTCTCTCTCTCTCCCCATGCCTGTTGCATTCTCTCTCTCTCCCCATGCCTGTTGCATTCTCTCTCTCTCCCCATGCCTGTTGCACTCTCTCTCCATGTCTGTTTCACTCCCTCTCTCCCCATATCTGTTTCACTGTCTCTCCCCCATGTCTGTTTCACTCCCTCTCTCCCCATGTCTGTTTCACTGCTTCTCTCTCTCTCTTCCTCCCCAAGTCTGTTTCACTCCCTCTATCCCTATGTTTATTGCACTCCCTCTCTCTCCCACCAGGTGTACCACTCCCTCTCCCTTTCCACATGTCTGTTTCACTCACTCTCTCTCTCCTCATGTCTGTTTCACTGTCTCTCCCCCAAGTCTGTGTCACTCTTTCCAAGTCTGTTTTACACCCTCTCTCTCTATGTCTGTTTCACTCTGTCTTCCCTATGTCCATTTCACTTTCTCTCCCATGTCTGTTTGTCTGACTCATGTCCATTTCACACACATTCTCTCTCCCGTCTGTTTCACTCTGTCTCCCCTACGTCCATTTCACTTTCTCCCACGTCTGTTTCCATCTTTCCCCATTTCACTTTCCATCTCATGTCTGTTTCACTCTCACTCTCCCCCATGTCTGTTTCACTCTCTCTCCCCATGTTTATTTCACTCTCTCCAATGTCTGTTTCTCTCTGACTCATGTCCATTTCACACACACTGTCTTTCCTGTCTGTTTCACTCTCTCCCCATGTCCATTTCACTCTCCCTCTCTCCCCATGTCCGTTACACTCTCTCTCTCCCCATGTCTGTTTCACTCTCCCTCTCTCCCCATGTCCGTTTCACTGTCCCTCTCTCCCCATGTCCGTTTCACTGTCCCTCTCTCCCCATGTCTGTTTCACTCTCCCTCTCTCCCCATGTCCGTTTCACTGTCCCTCTCTCCCCATGTCCGTTTCACTGTCCCTCTCTCCCCATGTCCGTTTCACTCTCCCTCTCTCCCCATGTCCGTTTCACTCTCTCTCTCTCTCCCCATGTCCGTTTCACTCTCTCTCTCTCTCCCCATGTCCGTTTCACTCTCCCTCTCTCCCCATGTCCGTTTCACTCTCCCTCTCTCCCCATGTCCGTTTCACTCTCCCTCTCTCCCCATGTCCGTTTCACTCTCTCTCTCTCCCCATGTCCGTTGCACTCTCCCTCTCTCCCCATGTCCGTTTCACTCTCTCTCTCTCCCCATGTCCGTTTCACTCTCCCTCTCTCCCCATGTCCGTTTCACTCTCTCTCTCTCCCCATGTCCGTTGCACTCTCCCTCTCTCCCCATGTCCGTTTCACTCTCTCTCTCTCCCCATGTCCGTTTCACTCTCTCTCTCTCCCCATGTCCGTTTCACTCTCTCTCTCTCCCCATGTCCGTTTCACTCTCCCTCTCTCCCCATGTCCGTTTCACTCTCTCTCTCTCCCCATGTCCGTTTCACTCTCCCTCTCTCCCCATGTCCGTTTCACTCTCTCTCTCTCCCCATGTCCGTTTCACTCTCCCTCTCTCCCCATGTCCGTTTCACTCTCCCTCTCTCCCCATGTCCGTTTCACTCTCTCTCTCTCTCCCCATGTCCGTTTCACTCTCTCTCTCTCCCCATGTCCGTTTCACTCTCTCTCTCTCTCCCCATGTCCGTTTCACTCTCTCCCTCTCCCCATGTCCGTTTCACTCTCCCTCTCTCCCCATGTCCGTTTCACTCTCCCTCTCTCCCCATGTCCGTTTCACTCTCCCTCTCTCCCCATGTCCGTTTCACTCTCTCTCTCTCTCCCCATGTCCGTTTCACTCTCCCTCTCTCCCCATGTCCGTTTCACTCTCTCCCTCTCCCCATGTCCGTTTCACTCTCCCTCTCTCCCCATGTCCGTTTCACTCTCTCTCTCTCTCCCCATGTCCGTTTCACTCTCTCTCTCTCTCCCCATGTCCGTTTCACTCTCTCTCTCTCCCCATGTCCGTTTCACTCTCTCTCTCTCCCCATGTCCGTTTCACTCTCTCTCCCCATGTCCGTTTCACTCTCTCTCTCTCCCCATGTCCGTTTCACTCTCCCTCTCTCCCCATGTCCGTTTCACTCTCTCTCCCCATGTCCGTTTCACTCTCTCCCTCTCCCCATGTCCGTTTCACTCTCCCTCTCTCCCCATGTCCGTTTCACTCTCCCTCTCTCCCCATGTCCGTTTCACTCTCCCTCTCTCTCCCCATGTCCGTTTCACTCTCCCTCTCTCCCCATGTCCGTTACACTCTCTCTCTCCCCATGTCTGTTTCACTCTCCCTCTCTCCCCATGTCCGTTACACTCTCTCTCTCCCCATGTCTGTTTCACTCTCCCTCTCTCCCCATGTCCGTTTCACTGTCCCTCTCTCCCCATGTCCGTTTCACTCTCTCTCCCCATGTCCGTTTCACTCTCTCTCTCTCCCCATGTCTGTTTCACTCTCCCTCTCTCCCCATGTCCGTTTCACTCTCTCTCCCCATGTCCGTTTCACTCTCTCTCTCTCCCCATGTCTGTTTCACTCTCCCTCTCTCCCCATGTCCGTTTCACTCTCCCTCTCTCCCCATGTCCGTTTCACTCTCCCTCTCTCCCCATGTCCGTTTCACTCTCTCTCCCTCTCCCCATGTCCGTTTCACTCTCTCTCTCTCCCCATGTCCGTTTCTCCCTCTCTCCCCATGTCCGTTTCACTCTCCCTCTCTCCCCTTGTCCGTTTCACTCTCTCTCTCTCCCCATGTCCGTTTCACTCTCCCTCTCTCCCCTTGTCCGTTTCACTCTCTCTCTCTCCCCATGTCCGTTTCACTCTCTCCCTCTCCCCATGTCCGTTTCACTCTCTCTCTCTCCCCATGTCCGTTTCACTCTCTCTCTCTCTCCCCATGTCCGTTTCACTCTCTCTCTCTCCCCATGTCCGTTTCACTCTCTCTCTCTCTCCCCATGTCCGTTTCACTCTCTCTCTCTCTCCCCATGTCCGTTTCACTCTCCCTCTCTCCCCATGTCCGTTTCACTCTCTCCCTCTCCCCATGTCCGTTTCACTCTCTCTCCCCATGTCCGTTTCACTCTCTCTCTCTCCCCATGTCCGTTTCACTCTCCCTCTCTCCCCATGTCCGTTGACTCTCTCTCTCTCCCCATGTCCGTTTCACTCTCTCCTCTCTCCCCATGTCCGTTTCACTCTCTCTCTCTCTCTCCCCATGTCCGTTTCACTCTCCCTCTCTCCCCATGTCCGTTTGACTCTCTCTCTCTCCCCATGTCCGTTTCACTCTCTCTCTCTCCCCATGTCCGTTTCACTCTCTCCCTCTCCCCATGTCCGTTTCACTCTCTCTCTCTCCCCATGTCCGTTTCACTCTCCCTCTCTCCCCATGTCCGTTTCACTCTCCCTCTCTCCCCATGTCCGTTTCACTCTCTCTCTCTCCCCATGTCCGTTTCACTCTCTCTCTCTCCCCATGTCCGTTTCACTCTCTCTCTCTCCCCATGTCCGTTTCACTCTCCCTCTCTCCCCATGTCCGTTTCACTCTCTCTCTCTCTCCCCATGTCCGTTTCACTCTCTCCCTCTCCCCATGTCCGTTTCACTCTCTCTCTCTCCCCATGTCCGTTTCACTCTCCCTCTCTCCCCATGTCCGTTTCACTCTCTCTCTCTCTCCCCATGTCCGTTTCACTCTCCCTCTCTCCCCATGTCCGTTTCACTCTCTCCCTCTCCCCATGTCCGTTTCACTCTCCCTCTCTCCCCATGTCCGTTTCACTCTCTCTCCCTCTCTCCCCATGTCCGTTTCACTCTCCCTCTCTCCCCATGTCCGTTTCACTCTCTCTCTCTCCCCATGTCCGTTTCACTCTCTCTCCCCATGTCCGTTTCACTCTCTCTCTCTCCCCATGTCCGTTTCACTCTCCCTCTCTCCCCATGTCCGTTTCACTCTCTCTCCCCATGTCCGTTTCACTCTCTCCCTCTCCCCATGTCCGTTTCACTCTCCCTCTCTCCCCATGTCCGTTTCACTCTCCCTCTCTCCCCATGTCCGTTTCACTCTCTCCCTCTCCCCATGTCCGTTTCACTCTCCCTCTCTCCCCATGTCCGTTACACTCTCTCTCTCCCCATGTCTGTTTCACTCTCCCTCTCTCCCCATGTCCGTTTCACTGTCCCTCTCTCCCCATGTCCGTTTCACTCTCCCTCTCTCCCCATGTCCGTTTCACTCTCCCTCTCTCCCCATGTCCGTTTCACTCTCCCTCTCTCCCCATGTCCGTTTCACTCTCTCTCCCTCTCCCCATGTCCGTTTCACTCTCCCTCTCTCCCCATGTCCGTTTCACTCTCTCTCTCTCCCCATGTCCGTTTCTCCCTCTCTCCCCATGTCCGTTTCACTCTCTCTCTCTCCCCATGTCCGTTTCACTCTCTCCCTCTCCCCATGTCCGTTTCACTCTCTCTCTCTCCCCATGTCCGTTTCACTCTCTCTCTCTCTCCCCATGTCCGTTTCACTCTCTCTCTCTCCCCATGTCCGTTTCACTCTCTCTCTCTCTCCCCATGTCCGTTTCACTCTCTCTCTCTCCCCATGTCCGTTTCACTCTCCCTCTCTCCCCATGTCCGTTTCACTCTCCCTCTCTCCCCATGTCCGTTTCACTCTCCCTCTCTCCCCATGTCCGTTTCACTCTCTCTCTCTCCCCATGTCCGTTTCACTCTCCCTCTCTCCCCATGTCCGTTTCACTCTCCCTCTCTCCCCATGTCCGTTTCACTCTCCCTCTCTCCCCATGTCCGTTTCACTCTCCCTCTCTCCCCATGTCCGTTTCACTCTCTCCCTCTCCCCATGTCCGTTTCACTCTCTCCCTCTCCCCATGTCCGTTTCACTCTCTCTCCCCATGTCCGTTTCACTCTCCCTCTCTCCCCATGTCCGTTTCACTCTCTCTCTCTCCCCATGTCCGTTTCACTCTCCCTCTCTCCCCATGTCCGTTTCACTCTCTCTCTCTCCCCATGTCCGTTTCACTCTCTCTCTCTCCCCATGTCCGTTTCACTCTCTCCTCTCTCCCCATGTCCGTTTCACTCTCTCTCTCTCTCCATGTCCGTTTCACTCCCTCTCTCCCATGTCCGTTTCACTCTCCCTCTCTCCCCATGTCCGTTTCACTCTCTCTCTCTCCCCCATGTCCGTTTCACTCTCTCTCTCTCCCCATGTCCGTTTCACTCTCTCTCCTCTCCCCATGTCCGTTTCACTCTCTCCCTCTCTCCCCATGTCCGTTTCACTCTCTCCTCTCTCCCATGTCCGTTCACTCTCCTCTCTCCCCATGTCCGTTTCACTCTCCCTCTCTCCCCATGTCCGTTTCACTCTCCTCTCTCTCCCCATGTCCGTTTCACTCTCCCTCTCTCCCCATGTCCGTTTCACTCTCTCCCTCTCCCCCATGTCCGTTTCACTCTCTCTCTCTCCCCATGTCCGTTTCACTCTCTCCTCTCTCCCCATGTCCGTTTCACTCTCTCCTCTCTCCCCATGTCCGTTTCACTCTCTCCTCTCTCCCCATGTCCGTTTCACTCTCTCCTCTCTCCCCATGTCCGTTTCACTCTCCCTCTCTCCCCATGTCCGTTTCACTCTCCCTCTCTCCCCATGTCCGTTTCACTCTCTCTCTCTCCCCATGTCCGTTTCACTCTCCCTCTCTCCCCCATGTCCGTTTCACTCTCTCTCTCTCCCCATGTCCGTTTCACTCTCTCCCTCTCCCCATGTCCGTTTCACTCTCTCTCTCTCTCCCCATGTCCGTTTCACTCTCTCTCTCTCCCCATGTCCGTTTCACTCTCCCTCTCTCCCCATGTCCGTTTCACTCTCTCTCTCTCCCCATGTCCGTTTCACTCTCTCTCTCTCCCCATGTCCGTTTCACTCTCTCCTCTCTCCCCATGTCCGTTTCACTCTCCTCTCCCCATGTCCGTTTCACTCTCTCTCTCTCCCCATGTCCGTTTCACTCTCTCCTCTCTCCCCATGTCCGTTTCACTCTCTCTCTCTCCCCATGTCCGTTTCACTCTCTCCTCTCTCCCCATGTCCGTTTCACTCTCTCTCTCTCCCCATGTCCGTTTCACTCTCTCCCTCTCTCCCCATGTCCGTTTCACTCTCTCCCTCTCTCCCCATGTCCGTTTCACTCTCTCCTCTCTCCCCATGTCCGTTTCACTCTCCCTCTCTCCCCATGTCCGTTTCACTCTCTCTCTCTCCCCCATGTCCGTTTCACTCTCCCTCTCTCCCCATGTCCGTTTCACTCTCTCCTCTCTCCCCATGTCCGTTTCACTCTCTCTCCTCTCCCCATGTCCGTTTCACTCTCTCTCTCTCCCCATGTCCGTTTCACTCTCTCTCTCTCCCCATGTCCGTTTCACTCTCTCTCTCTCCCCATGTCCGTTTCACTCTCTCTCTCTCCCCATGTCCGTTTCACTCTCTCCCTCTCTCCCCATGTCCGTTTCACTCTCCCTCTCTCCCCATGTCCGTTTCACTCTCCCTCTCTCCCCATGTCCGTTTCACTCTCCCTCTCTCCCCATGTCCGTTTCACTCTCTCTCTCTCCCCATGTCCGTTTCACTCTCTCTCTCTCTCCCCATGTCCGTTTCACTCTCCCTCTCTCCCCATGTCCGTTTCACTCTCTCTCTCTCCCCATGTCCGTTTCACTCTCTCTCTCTCTCCCCATGTCCGTTTCACTCTCTCCCTCTCTCCCCATGTCCGTTTCACTCTCCCTCTCTCCCCATGTCCGTTTCACTCTCCCTCTCTCCCCATGTCCGTTTCACTCTCCCTCTCTCCCCATGTCCGTTTCACTCTCCCTCTCTCCCCATGTCCGTTTCACTCTCTCTCTCTCCCCATGTCCGTTTCACTCTCCCTCTCTCCCCATGTCCGTTTCACTCTCCCTCTCTCCCCATGTCCGTTCACTCTCCCTCTCTCCCCATGTCCGTTTCACTCTCCCTCTCTCCCCATGTCACGTTACTTCTCTCTCTCCCCATGTCGTTCACTCTCTCACCTCCCATGTCCGTTTCACTCTCCTCTCTCTCCCCCATGTCGTTTCACTCTCCCTCTCTCCCCCATGTCCGTTTCACTCTCCTCTCTCTCCCCCATGTCCCGTTTCACTCTCTCTCTCTCTCCCATTCCGTTTCACTCTCTCCTCTCTCCCCATGTCCCGTTTCACTCTCTCTCTCTCCCCATGTCCGTTTCACTCTCCCTCTCTCCCATGTCCGTTTTCACTCTCTCTCTCTCTCCCCATGTCCGTTTCACTCTCCTCGCTCTCCCATGTCCGTTCACTCTCTCCTCTCTCCCCATGTCCGTTTCACTCTCTCCCTCTCCCCATGTCCGTTTCACTCTCCCTCTCTCCCCATGTCCGTTTCACTCTCTCACTCTCTCCCCATGTCCGTTTCACTCTCTCTCTCTCCCCATGTCCGTTTCACTCTCTCTCTCTCCCCATGTCCGTTTCACTCTCTCTCCCCATGTCCGTTTCACTCTCCCTCTCTCCCCATGTCCGTTTCACTCTCCCTCTCTCCCCATGTCCGTTTCACTCTCTCACTCTCTCCCCATGTCCGTTTCACTCTCTCTCTCTCCCCATGTCCGTTTCACTCTCTCACTCTCTCCCCATGTCCGTTTCACTCTCTCTCTCTCCCCATGTCCGTTTCACTCTCTCACTCTCTCCCCATGTCCGTTTCACTCTCTCTCTCTCCCCATGTCCGTTTCACTCTCCCTCTCTCCCCATGTCCGTTTCACTCTCCCTCTCTCCCCATGTCCGTTTCACTCTCTCCCTCTCCCCATGTCCGTTTCACTCTCCCTCTCTCCCCATGTCCGTTTCACTCTCCCTCTCTCCCCATGTCCGTTTCACTCTCCCTCTCTCCCCATGTCCGTTTCACTCTCTCTCTCTCCCCATGTCCGTTTCACTCTCTCTCTCTCCCATGTCCGTTTCACTCTCCCTCTCTCCCCATGTCCGTTTCACTCTCTCTCTCTCCCCATGTCCGTTTCACTCTCCCTCTCTCCCCATGTCCGTTTCACTCTCTCTCCCCATGTCCGTTTCACTCTCCCTCTCTCCCCATGTCCGTTTCACTCTCTCTCTCTCCCCATGTCCGTTTCACTCTCTCTCTCTCCCCATGTCCGTTTCACTCTCTCTCTCTCCCCATGTCCGTTTCACTCTCTCTCCCCATGTCCGTTTCACTCTCTCTCTCTCCCCATGTCCGTTTCACTCTCCCTCTCTCCCCATGTCCGTTTCACTCTCTCTCCCCATGTTTATTTCACTCTCTCCAATGTCTGTTTCTCTCTGACTCATGTCCATTTCACTCGTCTCTCTCTCTCCCCATGTCCGTTTCACTCTCTCCCTCTCCCCATGTCCGTTTCACTCTCCTCTCTCCCCATGTCCGTTTCACTCTCCTCTCTCTCCCCATGTCCGTTTCACTCTCCCTCTCTCCCATGTCCGTTTCACTCTCCCTCTCTCCCCATGTCCGTTTCACTCTCCCTCTCTCCCCTTGTCCGTTTCACTCTCTCCTCTCTCCCATGTCCGTTTCACTCTCCCTCTCTCCCCATGTCCGTTTCACTCTCCCTCTCTCCCCCATGTCCGTTTCACTCTCTCTCTCTCCCCATGTCCGTTCACTCTCCCTCTCCTCCCCATGTCTTTTCACTCTCTCCTCTCTCCCCATGTCCGTTTCACTCTCCCTCTCTCCCCATGTCCGTTCACTCTCTCTCTCTCCCCATGTCCGTTTCACTCGCCTCTCTCTCCCATGTCCGTTTCACTCTCCCTCTCTCCCCATGTCCGTTTCACTCTCTCTCTCCTCCCCATGTCCGTTTCACTCTCTCTCTCTCCCCATGTCCGTTTCACTCTCTCCTCTCTCCCCATGTCGTTTCACTCTCCCTCTCTCCCCATGTCCGTTTCACTCTCCCTCTCTCCCCATGTCCGTTTCACTCTCTCTCTCTCCCATGTCCGTTTCACTCTCCCTCTCTCCCCATGTCCGTTTCACTCTCCCTCTCTCCCCATGTCCGTTTCACTCTCTCTCTCTCCCCATGTCCGTTTCACTCTCTCTCTCTCCCCATGTCCGTTTCACTCTCTCCTCTCTCCCCATGTCCGTTTCACTCTCCCTCTCTCCCCATGTCCGTTTCACTCTCTCTCTCTCCCCATGTCCGTTTCACTCTCTCTCTCTCTCCCCATGTCCGTTTCACTCTCCCTCTCTCCCCATGTCCGTTTCACTCTCTCTCCCTCTCTCCCCTTGTCCGTTTCACTCTCCTCTCTCTCCCCATGTCCGTTCACTCTCTCCTCTCTCCCCATGTCCGTTTCACTCTCTCTCTCTCCCCATGTCCGTTTCACTCTCTCTCTCTCCCCATGTCCGTTTCACTCTCTCTCTCTCCCCATGTCCGTTTCACTCTCCCTCTCTCCCCATGTCCGTTTCACTCTCTCTCTCTCTCCCCATGTCCGTTTCACTCTCTCTCTCTCTCCCCATGTCCGTTTCACTCTCTCTCTCTCCCCATGTCCGTTTCACTCTCCCTCTCTCCCCATGTCCGTTTCACTCTCTCTCTCTCTCCCCATGTCCGTTTCACTCTCTCCCTCTCCCCATGTCCGTTTCACTCTCTCTCTCTCCCCATGTCCGTTTCACTCTCTCTCCCCATGTCCGTTTCACTCTCCCTCTCTCCCCATGTCCGTTTCACTCTCTCCCTCTCCCCATGTCCGTTTCACTCTCTCTCTCTCCCCATGTCCGTTTCACTCTCCCTCTCTCCCCATGTCCGTTTCACTCTCTCCCTCTCTCCCCATGTCCGTTTCACTCTCTCTCTCTCCCCATGTCCGTTTCACTCTCTCCCTCTCTCCCCATGTCCGTTTCACTCTCCCTCTCTCCCCATGTCCGTTTCACTCTCTCTCTCTCCCCATGTCCGTTTCACTCTCTCTCTCTCCCCATGTCCGTTTCACTCTCTCCCTCTCTCCCCATGTCCGTTTCTCCCTCTCTCCCCATGTCCGTTTCACTCTCCCTCTCTCCCCATGTCCGTTTCACTCTCTCCCTCTCTCCCCATGTCCGTTTCACTCTCCCTCTCTCCCCATGTCCGTTTCACTCTCCCTCTCTCCCCATGTCCGTTTCACTCTCTCCCTCTCTCCCCATGTCCGTTTCACTCTCTCTCTCTCCCCATGTCCGTTTCACTCTCTCTCTCTCCCCATGTCCGTTTCACTCTCTCCCTCTCCCCATGTCCGTTTCACTCTCTCCCTCTCCCCATGTCCGTTTCACTCTCTCTCTCTCCCCATGTCCGTTTCACTCTCCCTCTCTCCCCATGTCCGTTTCACTCTCTCCCTCTCTCCCCATGTCCGTTTCACTCTCTCTCTCTCCCCATGTCCGTTTCACTCTCTCTCTCTCCCATGTCCGTTTCACTCTCTCTCCTCTCCCCATGTCCGTTTCACTCTCTCTCTCTCCCCATGTCCGTTTCACTCTCTCTCTCTCCCATGTCCGTTCACTCTCTCTCTCTCTCCCCATGTCCGTTTCACTCTCCCTCTCTCCCCATGTCCGTTTCACTCTCTCCCTCTCCCCATGTCCGTTTCACTCTCCCTCTCTCCCCATGTCCGTTTCACTCTCTCCCTCTCCCCATGTCCGTTTCACTCTCTCTCTCTCTCCCCATGTCCGTTTCACTCTCTCTCTCTCCCCATGTCCGTTTCACTCTCTCTCCCCATGTCCGTTTCACTCTCTCTCTCTCCCCATGTCCGTTTCACTCTCCCTCTCTCCCCATGTCCGTTTCACTCTCTCTCCCCATGTCCGTTTCACTCTCTCTCCCTCTCCCCATGTCCGTTTCACTCTCCCTCTCTCCCCATGTCCGTTTCACTCTCCCTCTCTCCCCATGTCCGTTTCACTCTCCCTCTCTCTCCCCATGTCCGTTTCACTCTCCCTCTCTCCCCATGTCCGTTACACTCTCTCTCTCCCCATGTCTGTTTCACTCTCCCTCTCTCCCCATGTCCGTTTCACTGTCCCTCTCTCCCCATGTCCGTTTCACTCTCCCTCTCTCCCCATGTCCGTTTCACTCTCTCTCCCTCTCCCCATGTCCGTTTCACTCTCCCTCTCTCCCCATGTCCGTTTCACTCTCTCTCTCTCCCCATGTCCGTTTCTCCCTCTCTCCCCATGTCCGTTTCACTCTCCCTCTCTCCCCTTGTCCGTTTCACTCTCTCTCTCTCCCCATGTCCGTTTCACTCTCTCCCTCTCCCCATGTCCGTTTCACTCTCTCTCTCTCCCCATGTCCGTTTCACTCTCTCTCTCTCCCCATGTCCGTTTCACTCTCCCTCTCTCCCCATGTCCGTTTCACTCTCCCTCTCTCCCCATGTCCGTTTCACTCTCCCTCTCTCACCATGTCCGTTTCACTCTCTCCCTCTCCCCATGTCCGTTTCACTCTCCCTCTCTCCCCATGTCCGTTTCACTCTCCCTCTCTCCCCATGTCCGTTTCACTCTCCCTCTCTCCCCATGTCCGTTTCACTCTCCCTCTCTCCCCATGTCCGTTTCACTCTCTCCCTCTCCCCATGTCCGTTTCACTCTCCCTCTCTCCCCTTGTCCGTTTCACTCTCTCTCTCTCCCCATGTCCGTTTCACTCTCCCTCTCTCCCCATGTCCGTTTCACTCTCCCTCTCTCCCCTTGTCCGTTTCACTCTCTCTCTCTCCCCATGTCCGTTTCACTCTCTCTCTCTCCCCTTGTCCGTTTCACTCTCTCCCTCTCCCCATGTCCGTTTCACTCTCCCTCTCTCCCCATGTCCGTTTCACTCTCCCTCTCTCCCCATGTCCGTTTCACTCTCTCCTCCCCCATGTCCGTTTCACTCTCCCTCTCTCCCCATGTCCGTTTCACTCTCTCTCTCTCTCCCCATGTCCGTTTCACTCTCTCTCTCTCCCCATGTCCGTTTCACTCTCTCTCTCTCTCCCCATGTCCGTTTCACTCTCTCTCTCTCCCCATGTCCGTTTCACTCTCTCTCTCTCCCCATGTCCGTTTCACTCTCTCTCTCTCTCCCCATGTCCGTTTCACTCTCTCTCTCTCTCCCCATGTCCGTTTCACTCTCTCTCTCTCTCCCCATGTCCGTTTCACTCTCCCTCTCTCCCCATGTCCGTTTCACTCTCCCTCTCTCCCCATGTCCGTTTCACTCTCCCTCTCTCCCCATGTCTGTTTCTCTCTGACTCATGTCCATTTCACACACACTGTCGTTCCCGTCTGTTTCACTCTGTCTCCCCTACGTCCATTTCACTTTCTCTCCCATGTCTGTTTCTCTCTCTCTTTCCTCCATGTCTATTTCACTCTCTCTCTCTGCGCCCATGTCTGCCCTCTGTTGCCCTCTTCCATACTCCAGTTTCATTCTGGACATGCCCCCAGCCCCCAGCCCCCTCTGCCCTGTGCCCAGCACCCCCTGCCCCCAGCACCCTGCCCCCAGCACCCAGCCCCCCGCTTCCCCCCCCTTCCCCTGCCCCCTGCCCCCCAGGCTCGCTGCCTGTTGTGTTTTGTTCACCTTCAGTAACATGTGCTGCAGGACATGCTTGTCGAAGGGGATGAACCGCTCCAGGTAATCGGGGGAGGGTTCCTTGGGCAGCTGCCCCCGGCCGCTCTGGGCTTCGGGGCCCGTGGCGACGTCCGGCCGGTCGCTGGTGGATTCGGAGCGGCCGTGCTTCTCCCCGGGGATCGGGGGCTGTGCGCCGGGGGTCCTGGTCCCGTCTCCCGGCGCTCTGGCGCACCAGCCCGCAGCTCGCAGCCGGGGGGGACCGAGGGCCGCGCGGAGAGGCAGCGAGGTGCAGAGCATTCTGCTGGAGGGCAAGGGGAGAGGGTGAGTCGTGGAGAGGGGGCGAGGTGGGGGGGGAGGGGGGAGGGAGGGAGGAGGGGAGGGGGAGGGGGTGGGGAGGGGAGGGAGGAGGGAGGGAGGGAGGGGAGGGAGGGGAGGGAGGAGGGGAGGGAGGGGAGGGAGGAGGGGAGGGGAGGGAGGAGGGGAAGGGGAGGGAGGAGGGGAGGAGGGGGGGAGGGGAGGGGGAGTGGGGAGGAGGGGAGGGAGGGAGGGGGGAGGGAGGGGGGAGAGGGGGAGGGGAGGGGAGGGGGAGTGGGGAGGAGGGGAGGGAGGAGGGGAGGGAGGAGGGAGGGGGAGAGGGGGAGGGGAGGGGAGGAGGGGAGGGGAGGAGGGGAGGGGGAGGAGGGGAGGGGGAGGAGGGGAGGAGGAGGGGAGGAGGGGAGGGGAGGAGGGGAGGGGAGGGGGAGGAGGGGAGGGGTGGAAGGGAGGGGAGGGGAGGGTGGAAAGGAGGGGGATGGAGAGGAGGGGGGAGGAGGAGGGGAGGGGGAGGAGGGGAGGGGAGGAGGGAGGGGAGGGGAGGGGAGGAGGGGAGGGAGGGGAGGGAGGGGGAGGGAGGGGAGGGAGGGGAGGGAGGGGGGAGGGAGAGGGAGGAGGGGAGGAGGGGAGGGGGAGGAGGGGAGGGGAGGAGGAGGGGAGGGGGAGGAGGGGAGGGGGAGGAGGGGAGGGGGAGGGGAGGGGGAGGAGGGGAGGGGTGGAAGGGAGGGGAGGGGAGGGTGGAAAGGAGGGGGATGGAGAGGAGGGGGGAGGAGGAGGGGAGGGGGAGGAGGGAGGGGAGGAGGGGAGGGGAGGGGGGAGGAGGGGAGGGGAGGGGGAGGAGGGGAGGGGGAGGAGGGGAGGGGGAGGGGGAGGAGGGGAGGGGGAGGAGGGGAGGGGAGGGGGAGGAGGGGAGGGGAGGGGGAGGAGGGGAGGGGAGGAGGAGGAGGGGAGGGGTGGAAGGGAGGGGAGGGGAGGGTGGAAAGGAGGGGGATGGAGAGGAGGGGGGAGGAGGAGGGGAGGGGGAGGAGGGGAGGGGAGGAGGGAGGGGAGGGGGAGGAGGGGAGGGGGAGGAGGGGAGGGGAGGGGGGAGGGAGAGGGAGGAGGGGAGGAGGGGAGGGGGAGGAGGGGAGGGGAGGGGGAGGAGGGGAGGGGGAGGAGGGGAGGGGAGGGGGAGGAGGGGAGGGAGGGTGGAAAGGAGGGGGATGGAGAGGAGGGGGGAGGAGGAGGGGAGGGGGGTAGGGCAGGAGGAGGGGAGGGGGGTAGGGGAGGGGGAGGGGAGGGTGGAAAGGAGGGGGATGGAGAGGAGGGGGGAGGAGGAGGGGAGGGGGGTAGGGGAGGGGGAGGGGAGGGTGGAAAGGAGGGGGATGGAGAGGAGGGGGGAGGAGGAGGGGAGGGGGGTAGGGCAGGAGGAGGGGAGGGGGGTAGGGGAGGGGGAGGGGAGGAGGAGGAGGGGAGGGGGAGGGTAGGAGGGGAGGGGGGAGTGGGAGGGGAGGGAGGGAGGGGGGAGGAGAGGGGGAGGGGAGGGAGGGTGGAGGGTAGGGGAGGGAGGAGAAGGGGGAGGAGGTGGAGCAGTGAGAGGGGGGGTGTGGGAGGAGCGGGGAGGGGGGGACAGGCAAGAAAGTGGAGCTGGGAGTGCAACCAGATCGACCATCATCTCATTGAGCCTCGGGGCAGGCTCGAGGGGCTGAATGGCCTCCTCCCTGCTCCTAACTCTCCTGTTGCTCACCCCCTGTCGGTGGCAATAATCCGATCAACCCTCGATTTGAAATGGATTGATCTGGCTTCCTGTGGGATGGACTTGTGTACGTCTGCTTCCCTTTTGCGTGAGAAACTCTGCGGTGCGGAGGGATCTGGGTGTGGGAGTGGACAAATCACAGAACGTTAGTCTGCAGGTACAGCAGCCGGTCAGGAAGGTCAATAGGAAGTCGTCGTTCATTTGCAAGGGGAATGGAGTATAAAAGTGGGGATGTTTTGCAGCAGCTGTACAGGGTGTTGGTGAGACCACATCGGGAGCGCTGTGCACAGTTCCGGCCTCCTCATTTAAGAAAGGACATAATTTGTGTTAGAAGCCGTTCAGAGAAGGTTCCGTCGACAGATTCCTGGGATGAGAGAGCGACGGGGGTGGGGGGGGGGGGGGGTTGGTTTGGCTTGCGAGGAGAGGTTGGGTCTGTACCCCTCGGAGTTTAGAAGAACGAGGGGCGATCTGAGAGGATGTTTACACCCCTCCCCCTGCGGGTGAGACTGGCGCCGGGGGTGGGGGGGGGGGGGGTGGGGACGGACGGACACAGCTTGAGATTCGGGGGGGTGGGGGTGGGGGTGGGGGTGGGGGTGGGGGTGGGTCTGCCGTTCAAGGCGGGGGTGAGGAGGAGATGTCCCTCTCAGGGGGTCGGCAGCCTGGGGAACTCTCTTCCCCGGGGGAGCAGAGGAGGCTGGCTCATTGGATACAGTCAAGGCCGAGTTAGGCAGGATTTGGAAAGATGAGGGGAGGGGGGGGTAGAGGGGAGGGGGATCGAGGGAAAGCGGGGTCGAGGGGCACATAACCGCGGGGCGTATCCTCCCTCCCCGTCATAACCGCGGGGCGTATCCTCCCTCCCCGTCATAACCGCGGGGCGTATCCTCCCCCCCCTGTCATAACCGCGGGGCGTATCCTCCCCCCCCTGTCATAACCGCGGGGCGTATCCTCCCTCCCCGTCATAACCGCGGGGCGTATCCTCCCCCCCCTGTCATAACCGCGGGGCGTATCCTCCCCCCCCTGTCATAACCGCGGGGCGTATCCTCCCCCCCCTGTCATAACCGCGGGGCGTATCCTCCCTCCCCGTCATAACCGCGGGGCGTATCCTCCCTCCCCGTCATAACCGCGGGGCGTATCCTCCCTCCCCGTCATAACCGCGGGGCGTATCCTCCCTCCCCGTCATAACCGCGGGGCGTATCCTCCCTCCCCGTCATAACCGCGGGGCGTATCCTCCCCCCCCTGTCATAACCGCGGGGCGTATCCTCCCTCCCCGTCATAACCGCGGGACGTATCCTCCCTCCCCGTCATAACCGCGGGGCGTATCCTCCCTCCCCGTCATAACCGCGGGGCGTATCCTCCCTCCCCGTCATAACCGCGGGGCGTATCCTCCCTCCCCGTCATAACCGCGGGGCGTATCCTCCCTCCCCGTCATAACCGCGGGGCGTATCCTCCCTCCCCGTCATAACCGCGGGGCGTATCCGCCCTCCCCGTCATAACCGCGGGGCGTATCCTCCCCCCCGTAATAACCGCGGGGCGTATCCTCCCTCCCCGTCATAACCGCGGGGCGTATCCTCCCTCCCCGTCATAACCGCGGGGCGTATCCTCCCTCCCCGTCATAACCGCGGGGCGTATCCGCCCTCCCCGTAATAACCGCGGGGAGTATCCTCCCCCCCGTAATAACCGCGGGGAGTATCCTCCCTCCCCGTCATAACCGCGGGGCGTATCCTCCCTCCCCGTCATAACCGCGGGGCGTATCCTCCCTCCCCGTCATAACCGCGGGGCGTATCCTCCCTCCCCATTATAACCATGGGGAGTATCCGCCCTGCCCGTAATAACCGCGGGGAGTATCCGCCCTCCCCGTAATAACCGCGGGGCATATCCCCTCTCCCCATTATAACCACGGGGCGTATCCGCCCTCCCCGTTATAACCTTGGGGCGTATCCGCAGTATGCCGGCATTTGGGCGCCTGCGCACCGCCGACCCTGGAGCCGGCTTCCATGGGCGCGCCTGCGCACCTCCGACCGTTGAGCCGGCTGCAGTGATCGCGCCTGCGCATTACACGGAGCGAGAGCAGGCTTCCGTGAACGCGCCTGCGCACTAGCCGGAGCCGGAGCGGGAGCCGTGTGGGGGGGGGGGGGGGGTGTTGTCCGGCTGCCGTGAGCGCGCCTGCGCACAGGTCCGGCCGCCTCTGCCTCTTCTCCCCCACCATCCGTCCGACCGATCGAAATGGCGGCGCCAAAAAATAAATGGCGGCGGCGACTTCTCTCTTTTCTCCCTGTTTTCCACCCCCCCCCCCCCTCAAAGTGATCAGCGATTGAAAGTTACACACCCGGATCGGCGCAACATCCTTTTTTTTCCCCTCGCTGGCTTTTCTTCTTTTTACGTTGTTTGTGTGTGGGTGGTTGGGTGGGAGAGGGGGCAGGGACAAGGAGAGGGCGGGGCCGGGGGGGGGGTGTGGTCTCCAGGAAGTGACGTCGCGGGGAGCGGAAGTCGGGTTGTTGTTGTACTTCTGGCTTTTCTTCTCCCGGAGAGTATGAGGGTGTGAAAGGGGGCGGGGCAGAGAAGGGGCGGGGCTGGGTTGGGAGGGGGCGGGTCAGGGACAAGAGGAGGCGGGGCAGGGAAGGGAAGGGGGCGGGACAGGGAAGGGGCGGGGTCGGGTAGGGAGGGAGCGGGGGGGGGGGGCGGGGTCGGATGTTCAGGAAGTGACGTGTCGGGGAGCGGAAGTCGCGGTGTTGTTGTTGTAGCAGTAGCAGCAGCTCCTTCCCGGGGATGTCGGAGACCCCACCTCCCACCTCCCTGTACCACGAGAGGCAGCACCTGGAGCTCTGCGCCGTCCACGCCCTCAACAACCTCCTGCAGCAGCGGCTCTTCAGCAAGGAGGAGCTGGACCGGCTGTGCGGCCAGTGGGTAACCCGGGGCAACCGGCCGGGAGGGAGCGGGGACAGTGGGTGTCATGGTAACCACAGCCTGAGGGGATTGGAGAGGGGGGGACATTGGGTGTCAAGGTAACCAGCACCTGGGGGTTGGAGGGGGGACAATGGGTGTCATGGTAACCAGAGCCTGGGGGGATTGGAGGGGGGACAATGGGAGTCATGGTAACCAGCAGCTGGGGGTTGGAGCGGGGGGGACAATGGGTGTCATGGTAACCAGCACCTGGGGGTTGGAGGGGGGACAATGGGTGTCATGGTAACCAGAGCCTGGGGGGATTGGAGGGGGGACAATGGGAGTCATGGTAACCAGCAGCTGGGGGTTGGAGCGGGGGGGACAATGGGTGTCATGGTAACCAGCACCTGGGGGTTGGAGCGGGGGGGACAATGGGTGACATGGTAACCAGCACCTGGGGGTTGGAGAGGGGACAATGGGTGTCATGGTAACCAGAGCCTGAGGGGATTGGAGGGGGGGGACAATGGGTGTCATGGTAACCAGAGCCTGAGGGTTGGAGCGGGGACAATGGGTGTCATAGTAACCAGAGCCTGAGGGTTGGAGCCGGGGGCAATGGGTGGCATGGTAACCGGAGCCTGGGGTGATTGGAGAGGGGGGACAATGGGTGTCATGGTAACCAGCACCTGGGGGTTGGAGAGGGGACAATGGGTGTCATGGTAACCAGCACCTGGGGGTTGGAGCGGAGGGGACAATGGGTGTCATGGTAACCAGCACCTGGGGTTTGGAGAGGGGACAATGGGTGTCATGGTAACCAGCACCTGGGGGTTGGAGCGGAGGGGACAATGGGTGTCATGGTAACCAGCACCTGGGGTTTGGAGGGGGGACAATGGGTGTCATGGTAACCAGCACCTGGGGTTTGGAGGGGGGACAATGGGTGTCATGGTAACCAGGCCTGGGGGATTGGAGCGGGGGGACAATGGGTGTCATGGTAACCAGCACCTGGGGGTTGGAGAGGGGACAATGGGTGTCATGGTAACCAGCACCTGGGGGTTGGAGCGGGGGGGACAATGGGTGTCATGGTAACCAGAGCCTGAGGGTTGGAGCGGGGACAATGGGTGTCATAGTAACCAGAGCCTGAGGGTTGGAGCCGGGGGCAATGGGTGTCATGGTAACCAGAGCCTGGGGTGATTGGAGAGGGGGGACAATGGGTGGCATGGTAACCAGCACCTGGGGGTTGGAGCGGAGGGGACAATGGGTGTCATGGTAACCAGAGCCTGGGGTGATTGGAGAGGGGGGACAATGGGTGTCATGGTAACCAGCACCTGGGGGTTGGAGCAGGGGGGACAATGGGTGTCATGGTAACCAGCACCTGGGGGTTGGAGAGGGGACAATGGGTGTCATGGTAACCAGGCCTGGGGGTTGGAGCGGGGGGTCAATGGGTGTCATGGTAACCAGGCCTGGGGGATTGGAGCGGGGGACAATGGGTGTCATGGTAACCAGCAGCTGGGGGATTGGAGAGGGGGGACAATGGGTGTCATGGTAACCAGCAGCTGGGGGATTGGAGAGGGGGGACAATGGGTGTCATGGTAACCAGCACCTGGGGGTTGGAGAGGGGACAATGGGTGTCATGGTAACCAGGCCTGGGGGTTGGAGCGGGGGGTCAATGGGTGTCATGGTAACCAGGCCTGGGGGATTGGAGCGGGGGACAATGGGTGTCATGGTAACCAGCAGCTGGGGGATTGGAGAGGGGGGACAATGGGTGTCATGGTAACCAGCAGCTGGGGGTTGGAGCGGGGACAATGGGTGTCATGGTAACCAGAGCCTGAGGGTTGGAGCGGGGACAATGGGTGTCATAGTAACCAGAGCCTGAGGGTTGGAGTGGGGGGCAATGGGTGTCATGGTAACCAGAGCCTGGGGTGATTGGAGAGGGGGGACAATGGGTGTCATGGTAACCAGCACCTGGGGGTTGGAGAGGGGACAATGGGTGTCATGGTAACCAGCACCTGGGGGTTGGAGAGGGGACAATGGGTGTCATGGTAACCAGAGCCTGGGGGGATTCGAGTGGGGGGACAATGGGTGTCATGGTAACTAGCACCTGGGGGATTGGAGCGGGGGGACAATGGGTGTCATGGTAACCAGCACCTGGGGGTTGGAGAGGGGACAATGGGTGTCATGGTAACCAGCACCTGGGGGTTGGAGGGGGGACAATGGGTGTCATGGTAACCAGCACCTGGGGGTTGGAGCAGGGGGGACAATGGGTGTCATGGTAACCAGGCCTGGGGGAATTGGAGAGGGGGGACAATGGGTGTCATGGTAACCAGCACCTGGGGGTTGGAGCAGGGGGGACAATGGGTGTCATGGTAACCAGCACCTGGGGGTTGGAGCAGGGGGGACAATGGGTGTCATAGTAACCAGCACCTGGGTGTTGGAGCAGGGGGGACAATGGGTGTCATGGTAACCAGGCCTGGGGTGATTGGAGAGGGGGAACAATGGGTGTCATGGTAACCAGAGCCTGAGGGTTGGAGCGGGGACAATGGGTGTCATAGTAACCAGAGCCTGAGGGTTGGAGTGGGGGGCAATGGGTGTCATGGTAACCAGAGCCTGAGGGTTGGAGTGGGGGGCAATGGGTGTCATGGTAACCAGAGCCTGGGGTGATTGGAGAGGGGGGACAATGGGTGTCATGGTAACCAGCAGCTGGGGGATTGGAGAGGGGGGACAATGGGTGTCATGGTAACCAGCACCTGGGGGTTGGAGAGGGGACAATGGGTGTCATGGTAACCAGAGCCTGGGGGATTGGAGAGGGGACAATGGGTGTCATGGTAACCAGAGCCTGGGGATTGGAGCGGGGGGACAGTGGGTGTCATGGTAACCAGCACCTGGGGGTTGGAGAGGGGACAATGGGTGTCATGGTAACCAGGCCTGGGGGTTGGAGAGGGGACAATGGGTGTCATGGTAACCAGGCCTGGGGGTTGGAGTGTGGACAATGGGAGTCATGGGAACGCTGGGGGGATCAATGGGAGTCACGGTGACCCCGGTGGGGGGTGGGGGGAGTCGGGGGAGACAGTGGGAATCATGGTGACGCTGGGGGGGGACTCTGGTGACCGAAGGGGAAGGTGGGTAGGAGTGAGGGAGACTCAGGACGGGACGGGAGGAGGGGGGGAGGGAGACTCTGGGGTCGGGAGGAGGGGCGAGGGAGACTCTGGACGGGACGGGAGGAGGGGCGAGGGAGACTCAGGACGGGTCGGGAGGAGGGGGGAGGGAGACTCTGGACGGGACGGGAGGAGGGGAGGGAGACTCTGGACGGGTCGGGAGGAGGGGAGGGAGGGAGACTCTGGACGGGACGGGAGGAGGGGAGGGGGGGAGACTCTGGGGTTGGGAGGAGGGGAGGGGGGGAGACTCTGGACGGGACGGGAGGAGGGGAGGGGGGGAGACTCTGGACGGGACGGGAGGAGGGGAGGGGGGGAGACTCTGGACGGGACGGGAGGAGGGGAGGGAGGGAGACTCTGGACGGGTCGGGAGGAGGGGAGGGAGGGAGACTCTGGGGTTGGGAGGAGGGGAGGGAGACTCTGGACGGGACGGGAGGAGGGGAGGGGGGGAGACTCAGGACGGGTCGGGAGGAGGGGAGGGAGGGAGACTCTGGGGTTGGGAGGAGGGGAGGGGGGGAGACTCTGGGGTTGGGAGGAGGGGAGGGAGACTCTGGACGGGTCGGGAGGAGGGGGGAGGGAGACTCAGGACGGGACGGGAGGAGGGGAGGGGGGGAGACTCTGGACGGGACGGGAGGAGGGGAGGGAGGGAGACTCTGGGGTTGGGAGGAGGGGAGGGAGACTCTGGACGGGACGGGAGGAGGGGAGGGAGGGAGACTCAGGACGGGTCGGGAGGAGGGGAGGGAGGGAGACTCAGGACGGGACGGGAGGAGGGGAGGGAGGGAGACTCAGGACGGGTCGGGAGGAGGGGAGGGAGGGAGACTCAGGACGGGTCGGGAGGAGGGGAGGGGGGGAGACTCTGGACGGGTCGGGAGGAGGGGAGGGAGGGAGACTCTGGACGGGTCGGGAGGAGGGGAGGGAGGGAGACTCTGGGGTTGGGAGGAGGGGAGGGGGGGAGACTCTGGACGGGTCGGGAGGAGGGGAGGGGGGGAGACTGTGGACGGGTCGGGAGGAGGGGGGAGGGAGACTCTGGGGTCGGGAGGAGGGGGGAGGGAGACTCTGGGGTCGGGAGGAGGGGGGAGGGTGACTCTGGGGTCGGGAGGAGGGGGGAGGGAGACTCTGGGGTCGGGAGGAGGGGGGAGGGTGACTCTGGGGTCGGGAGGAGGGGAGGGAGACTCTGGGGTCGGGAGGAGGGGGGAGGGAGACTCTGGGGTCGGGAGGAGGGGGGAGGGAGACTCTGGGGACGGGAGGAGGGGAGGGAGACTCTGGGGACGGGAGGAGGGGAGGGAGACTCTGGGGTCGGGAGGAGGGGAGGGTGACTCTGGGGTCGGGAGGAGGGGAGGGAGACTCTGGGGACGGGAGGAGGGGAGGGGGGGAGACTCTGGACGGGACGGGAGGAGGGGAGGGAGACTCTGGACGGGACGGGAGGAGGGGAGGGGGGGAGACTCTGGGGTCGGGAGGAGGGGGGAGGGAGACTCTGGACGGGACGGGAGGAGGGGAGGGGGGGAGACTCTGGGGTCGGGAGGAGGGGAGGGAGGGAGACTCTGGGGTCGGGAGGAGGGGGGAGGGAGACTCTGGACGGGACGGGAGGAGGGGAGGGGGGGAGACTCTGGACGGGACGGGAGGAGGGGAGGGAGGGAGACTCTGGACGGGACGGGAGGAGGGGAGGGGGGGAGACTCTGGACGGGACGGGAGGAGGGGAGGGGGGGAGACTCTGGACGGGACGGGAGGAGGGGAGGGAGGGAGACTCTGGACGGGACGGGAGGAGGGGGGAGGGAGACTCTGGACGGGACGGGAGGAGGGGAGGGAGGGAGACTCTGGACGGGACGGGAGGAGGGGGGAGGGAGACTCTGGACGGGACGGGAGGAGGGGAGGGGGGGAGACTCTGGACGGGACGGGAGGAGGGGAGGGGGGGAGACTCTGGACGGGACGGGAGGAGGGGAGGGGGGGGAGACTCTGGACGGGACGGGAGGAGGGGAGGGAGGGAGACTCTGGACGGGACGGGAGGAGGGGAGGGGGGGAGACTCTGGACGGGACGGGAGGAGGGGAGGGAGGGAGACTCTGGACGGGACGGGAGGAGGGGGGGAGACTCTGGACGGGACGGGAGGAGGGGGGGGAGGGAGACTCTGGACGGGACGGGAGGGGGGGAGACTCTGGACGGGACGGGAGGAGGGGAGGGAGACTCTGGACGGGACGGGAGGAGGGGGGAGGGAGACTCTGGACGGGACGGGAGGAGGGGGGAGGGAGACTCTGGACGGGACGGGAGGAGGGGAGGGAGACTCTGGACGGGACGGGAGGAGGGGAGGGGGGGAGACTCTGGACGGGTCGAGAGGAGGGGGGGAGACTCTGGACGGGACGGGAGGAGGGGGGGAGACTCTGGACGGGACGGGAGGAGGGGAGGGGGGGAGACTCTGGACGGGACGGGAGGAGGGGAGGGAGACTCTGGACGGGACGGGAGGAGGGGGGAGGGAGACTCAGGACGGGACGGGAGGAGGGGAGGGGGGGAGACTCTGGACGGGACGGGAGGAGGGGAGGGGGGGAGACTCTGGACGGGACGGGAGGAGGGGAGGGAGGGAGACTCTGGACGGGACGGGAGGAGGGGAGGGGGGGAGACTCTGGACGGGACGGGAGGAGGGGAGGGAGGGAGACTCTGGACGGGACGGGAGGAGGGGAGGGGGGGAGACTCTGGACGGGACGGGAGGAGGGGAGGGAGGGACAGACTCCGGGGATGAGGGGAGAAGGCTCTGAGGGCCGGAACCTGTGGATGTGGGGTGTCAGGCAAATCCGGGAGCGGGAGGAGAGATATCCAGGCAGGGGGGTGGGGGGTTGGAGGAGGATCATTTGGAAATGGGAGGTAGTGGGGGGGGGCGAGAGAGGTAAATCAGGAACACCATAATTGGTGTCTGAGACAAGTTTAACATGACCTCCTCACTCTTGTACTCACTTCTCCTGTTAACAAAGCCGAAGATACGATCTCAACATGCCCTGCCACCTGGAATGACCTATGTAGGTACACGCTGAGGTCCCTCTGTTCCTGCACCTCCTTTAGAGTTCCTCCCTTTGTTTTATACCGTCGATCCATATTCCTCCTGCCGAAATGATTCACCTCACCCTTCTGTGCATTCAACTTCATCCGCCCCTTGCCCGCCCAATCCACCAACACGTCTATGTCCCTTTGAAGTTCCAGACTCTCCCCCTCGCAGTTGACGACATCTTTCCATCTTGTTTTATCAGCTGCGAGCTTTGAAATCGTGTGCCCGCACACCCCAGTCTTGATCATGATTATACGTCAAGGAAGGAAGAGCAAGGGGTCCCAACCCTGACCCCACGCGCACCCCCCCCCCCACCTCCCCCCACCACCCTGAGCAGCTCCACCACAAACCTTCCTCCGACCTGGATCTCTCCTCCCTGCTTCCTGGTGGCTCAGCCAATCCCTTGTCCCGAGTGCCCCACTTTCCCTTCCATCCCGCCAGCCGGATTTTTGTTCCCGTCTGTTGCATGGGGCCTCACGAATGTGCCGGCTGCATCAGCCACATCAGCCGCCTTTACCTCGCCGACCTTCTCTGTTTCCACCCACCGCCCCCCCCCCCACACCGCCTCGGAAGACTTCCGCCAGTTAGTTATCAGCGTGAGTTTCCCCCTCAACGAATCCAAGCTGGATTTCCGCAATTAGACCCTGCACTCGCCGAACTGAGGGTTGGCTTGTCCCGCACTCTAGTTTCCAATCGAGCTAGCGTGTTGCTCTGCCCCCAGATCCACCAGGCGTTTACCCACTTTTCCCCTTGGAACTCCTCGCCGGCTCGGTGCACCCAAACCGCTTGCTGCCTGAACGAAGGGTCACCCTTTTGCCTCAGGACCCCTCTGGGTGCCCTTCTGTTTCCCAGCCCTCCTTCCACTGGGAACAGCTCCCCCTTTCGTCCCTTCCCTCGCCAACCCTTTGAACTCCAGCCTCCCCCTTCTCTACTGGAAGGAGAATTACCCCAACCCCCCCCCACCCAACACCCAGCTCCTCCCAAGCGTGTTCTCTCTCTCTCTCTCTCTTTTTAACTGAAGCCCCTCAACTTGCGCCGCACCCTCTTCCCAGGTTTCCCAACTCCGCACACGCCCTCGCCGTCCAAATCGCTCGGGGTGGGGGAAGGGAGGGTTGGGGGTGCTGCTGGTGATGGGAGAAGAGGGGAGCGGGTCTAGTCGCCGACTTCAGCCTGTCTCGCTCCGCGTCCAGTCTCGAGCCCGCTCTAACTCTTAACTCTCTTCCCACCCACCCACCCACCCACCCCCCCCCCCCCCCCCCCCCCCCCCCCCCGCAGACTGGCTCCCGACTCGCTGCTGAATCCGCATCGTAGCTTGCTGGGGACGGGGAACTACGATGTGAACATCCTCATGGCTGCCTTACTGACTCGAGGCTTCGCTGCGATCTGGTGGGACAAACGCAGGTACGGTCCCTGTCTCCCACCACCCCCCCAACCCCAGAGACTGATCGGCACACCATTGACCAGAAACTGAACTGGGACCAGCCATATAAATACTGCGGCTACAAGAGCAGGTCAGAGGCTGGGAATCCTGTGCAGAGTCACTCACCTCCTGACTCCCCAAAGCCTGTCCACCATCTACAAGGCACAAGTCAGGAGTGTGATGGGATACTCTCCACTTGCCTGGATGAGTGCAGCTCCCACAATACTCAAGAAGCACGACACCGTCCAGGATAAAGCAGCCCCCGCTTGATCGGCACCCCATCCACAAACATTCACTCCCTCCACCACCGACGCACAGTAGCAGCAGCGTGTGTACCATCTACAAGATGCACTGCAGGAATTCACCAAGGCTCCTTTGACAGCACCTTCCAAACCCACGACCACTACCATCTAGAAGAACAAGGGCAGCAGACACAGGGACACCACCACCTGGAAGTTCCCCTCCAAGTCTCTCACCATCCTGACTTGGGAATATATTGGCTGTTCCTTCTGTCGCTGGGTCCAAATCCTGGAACTCTCTCTCTAACAGCGTTGTGGGTGTACCTACACCACAGGGACAAAATCCTGGAACTCCCTCCCTAACAGCACTGTGGGTGTACCTACACCACAGGGACAAAATCCTGGAACTCCCTCCCTAACAGCACTGTGGCTGTACCTACACCACAGGTACAAAATCCTGGGACTCCCTCCCTAACAGCGCAGTGGGTGTACCCACACCACAGTGATAAAATCCTGGAACTCCCTCCCTAACAGAGCTGTGGGTGTCCCTACACCACCCGGACAAAATCCTGGAACTCCCTCCCTAACAGCACTGTGGGTGTCCCTACACCACCCGGACAAAAACCTGGAACACCCTCCCTAACAACACTGTGGGTGTACCTACACCACAGGGACAAAATCCTGGAACTCCCTCCCTAACAGCGCTGTGGGTGTACCTACACCAGAGGGACTGCCAGTGGCTCAAGAAGGCAGCTCACCACCACCACCTTAAGGGGCAATTAGGGATGGGAAATAAACGCTGGGCCCAGCCAGCGATCCCCACATCCCCTGAACGAGTAAAACAAATCGTGGTACTTCTACGCCCCATCTCCCCACCACTCCTGCGATTCCCCTGCCTTAGCCCCTCTCTCTCCTCTCTCTCTCTCTCTCGTCTCCCTCTCTCTCCAGGTCACTCACGAGCTTAGTGCTGAGTCGGGTACATGGCTTGATCCTCAACATCCCCTCCAACGTGACGCTGGGCTTTGTGTCTCTGCCGATCCGGCGCAAGCACTGGGTGGCTGTAAGGCAGGTCGGCGGCTCCTATTACAACCTGGACTCCAAACTCAAGGCCCCCGCCCACATCGGGGGCGAGGAGGATCTCAGGTGAGTGGCGCGCGAGGGAAGGGAGGGGAACCGGGTTGAGGGACATCACCGAGAGCATCTTGGCCGCGAGCTGAGTCCCCAGTCCTTGTATGCTTGCGTCAGGTAGTCCAGTCAGTGCCCTGCATTACTGACTGTATCTATACTGATGTTAATCCAGCTCACTCACACTGTCACTCAGTAACCCCTCTCCCCCCAGCGCCCTGTGTTACTGACTGTATCTCTACTGATGTGAATCCAGCTCATTCACGCTGTCACTCAGTAACCCCTCACCCCCCAGCGCCCTGTGTTACTGACTGTATCTCTACTGATGTTAATCCAGCTCCCTCACACTGTCACTCAGTAACCCTCTCTCCCCCCAGCACCCTGTGTTACTGTCTGTATCTCCACTGATGTTAATCCAGCTCCCTCACACTGTCATTCAGTAACCCCTTTCCCCCCCCATCGCCCTGTATTACTGACTGTATCTCTACTGATGCTAATCCAGCTCCCTCACACTGTCACTCAGTAACCTCTCTCCCTGCAGCCCTCTTGCTCCCTCCCTCCTGTTTTATTTTCTCTCTCTGCCCCCCCACTGTCTCCCACTGCCAGCCTCCTGGTCTCTACTCCCTCGGCCGTTTGCCTTCCCCACCCCCTGTGCTGTGCGCCCCCGCTGCCTTTCCCACCCTCTCTGCTCCGCAGTCCGCCTTGTCCTTGTGCCCCGGGGTTCAGCTTCCCCGTGCTGCCTGAGACTCGTCCCGGTAAACATGCACACCAGGAGCTTCCGTCGCTGGCTCCCTCCAGCAATGTTCAGGGTCTATTTTTACCGCAGTCCAAACACTTTGTGGAATCTGACATCACTGGGGCTGGGGGAGGGGGGTGGTGGAAGATGGGGAATGTGTGACTGGGTCACCACCTGACATCTCGTCTCACGCTCCATGTTGAGACCTTCCGGCGCCTCCTTGCCTGGTTTCTGTCTGATCCCCACCCCCCTGCCCCCCCCCTCTCCGTGCAACGATTTGTCCTGTCCGAAATCACGCCTCGTTTGTTTGTTTGACCCCTGCTGTTCTCCTTCCATCCCGCCCCCCCCCCCCCACCAGGAAGTTCCTGCAGGAACAGGTCGCCCAGGAGCCCTGCCAGTTGCTGCTGGTCGTGGAGAGGGAGGTGGAGGAAGATGGAAGCTGGCTCCTCCCTCTCTGAACGCGCGAGGGGGATCGGACAGAGAGAACGAGCGAGAGAGCGAGGGGACATCTCCTGACGGACCGGGCTTTGCGTTCAAGAGCAAGAGCTGCTGTACACGCCGACGGGGAGGGAGAGCCCTCCGCAGAACGGGCTGCCTGTACATTGAGGGGATCCCTGGGGCACTGGGCGTGGTGCTGGGGCTTCAGCTGGGAAGAGCGGAAGGAACCGAGCAGGGAGCAGGCTATCGGGCCCCTCGAGCCTACTCCCACTACCGCCTCCCCCCCCCCAACCCCATTCAATCGTGCCTTACCTCGGGGCTTCAACTCACCCGCTCCCCACATCTCCCTGTGAGAGACCAAAGGTGTGCCCATCTCTGGCTTAAATATCCGACGATGGGGCGTCTGGGCTAAAGAATTCCAAAGATTCACAACCCTCCGAGGGAAGAATTTTCCTCTCGTCGCCATGAGACAAAGGAGCAGAAATGAGGCCATTCGGCCCATCGAGTCTGCTCCGCCATTCAATCATGGCTGATAAATTTCTCAACCCCATTCTCCCGCCTTCTTCCCGTAACCTTTGACCCCCTTACCAATCAAGAACCTATCTATCTCGCTCTTAAATACACTCAATGACCTGGCCTCCACAGCCTTCTGTGGCAATGAATTCCACAGATTCACCACTCTCTGGCTAAAGAAGTTTCTCCTCATCTCTGTTCTAAAAGGTCTTCCCTTTACTCTGAGGCTGTGCCCTCGGGTCCTAGTCTCTCCTACTAATGGAAACATCTTCCCCACGTCCACTCTATCCAGGCCTTTCAGTATTCTGTAAGTTTCAATCAGGTCCCCCCCTCATCCTTCTAAACTCCATCGAGTATAGACCCAGAGTCCTCAAACGTTCCTCATACGTTAAGCCTTTCGTTCCTGGGATCAGTCTCAGCCCTAAATGATCATCCCCCTGATCCCGAGACTGTGCCCCCCTCCCCCCACCCACCAACCCACCCACCGGTGTTTTAGATTCCCGGAACACCGGGAACGATCTCGGAGCACCCGCCTAAGTCCCCCCCTCCCGTCAGGAGTGTGAAGGTTTCGGTGAGATCGCACCCCCCCCCCCCACCGTTCTTCCGAACTCCGGAGAAAACGCGTGAGGCCCTGTTTCCTCACCATCGGGAAAGCCTCCACCCTCACCCCGGGGCCCCGATCTGGTGAACCTTCGCTTCTACACCCACCCCTGCCCCACCCCACCCACCCAACACCCCAAACCGGTGGAACATGGAGACTCAAACCTGCCCACAGTATTCCAGATGTGACCTCACCGAGACCCCGTGCATCTGCAGCGAGACCCCTTCCCTCTCCTGTGCTCCGGTTCGCCCCCCCTGTGGTCAAAGTGGGAGGGAGACCACAGCACGCTGGTTGCAGTCCTCCCAAGCCGATTCTGTGGGTCACGCTGGCCTTCGGGGTGGGGGTGAGGGGGTGGGGTGAGGGGCAGTGGGCAGTGACTGACCACCACCCCCCCCCGCCCCCCCCAGCCTAGCCTGAGGGTTAGCACAGACCCCACCCCCCACACCTAATCGGACAAGAGCCAGGGGGCCACTGCCACCCTTCACCTTGTGAGGTTCCCTTGAACGTCTGCGAGATGCTGATGACTTGACACGAAGCTGTGCCCCAATGGTGGTAAAATAGACAGATGCCTCAATTTGCATATATTTCGAATATGCCAATTGTCTCCCAAGTGCTTGTGCAGGGTAATTTGCATATATTTCGAATATGCTGATTCTCCCCACCCCAAGTGCTTGTTCAGGGTAATTTGCATATATTTCCAATATGCTGATTCTCCCCACCCCAAGTGCTTGTTCAGGGTAATTTGCATATATTTTGAATATGCTGATTTTCCCCCACCCCCCCCAAGTGCTGTGCAGGGTAATTTGCATATATTTTGAATATGCTGATTGTCCCCCACGTGCTTGTTCGGGGTACTTTGCATATATTTCAAATATGCTGATTGTCCCCCAAGTGCTGTGCTGGGTAATTTCCATATATTTTGAATATGCTGATTCTTTCTCTCCCCCGCCACCCCCCCCCCCCCCCCCCCCCCCCCCCGCCCCCCCCCCCCCCCCCCCCACCCCCCCAAGTGCTTGTTTAGGGTAATTTGCATATATTTCGAATATGCTGATTCTCCCCACCCAGTGCTGTGCAGGGTAATTTGCATATATTTCGAATATGCTGATTCTCCCCACCCCTCCCCACCCAGTGCTGCGCTGGGTAATTTGCATATATTTTGAATATGTTGACTTTTCTGCCCCCCTCCTCCCCCCACCCAAGCCCATGTGCAATAATTTGTGTGTAAGTACGATGATGCAGATCTTCCCCCCCCCCCCCCACCCCGCCAAAGTGCGGTGCTGAATGATCTGCATCAAATGCAAATTTGCACACTGCTCCACGTGTTGGCCTGATTTGCATTTACTTGGAATACGCGTCGGTCTCCCCAGGCACAGTTCGATAATTTTGCGGGTAATCTTCAATCGGGGCAGATTTTCACGTGTGGGGAGGGGAAGGATGTGTCTGTAAAAGAGCTCAGGCGACACGAGTTCACCCGATTCCCCTGCGGACGGATTTGCGTTATGTTTTTTTTTAAACATGCGGATTCTCTCTGGTTCGGTTCGGTTTGGCTTAACTTGCATGTGTTCTGGATACGCGGAACAAGTCGCCCGGACTGAACGGACTGTAACCCCCCCCCACAAATAAACTCCTTGCCGTTATGGTTTCGATTCTGGTGTGGTTGGCTCTTGAGTTTCGTGGAACACCTGCATTCATATAGCGCCTTCGGTGTACACCCACCCCCCCCCACCTCAAAAGGCGGCCTCTCATAGGAGCAGCCATCGAGCCACATTTGACACCGAGCCCTGTGCGGAGGTATCAGAGAGAGGAGCCAAAGGTTCAGTCAAAGTCCGATTTAAAGAGGGTGGAGAGAGAGAGAGAGAGGTTTAGGGACAGAACAGGAGGATGAGAATTGTAGGTGCTGAAGGAGGTTAGAGAGATAGGGAGGGGTGTAGTGGCTGGAGGAGGTTACAGAGATAGGGGTGTAGGGGCTGGAGGAGGTTACAGAGATAGGGAGGGGTGTAGGGGCTGGAAGAGGTTACAGAGATAGAGAGGGGTGTAGGGGCTGGAGGAGGTTACAGAGATAGGGAGGGGTGTAGGGGCTGGAAGAGGTTACAGAGATAGGGAGGGGTGTAGGGGCTGGAAGAGGTTACAGAGATAGGGAGGGGTGTAGGGGCTGGAGGTGGTTACAGAGATAGGGAGGGGTGTAGGGGCTGGAGGAGGTTACAGAGATAGGGAGGGGTGTAGGGGCTGGAGGAGGTTACAGAGATAGGGAGGGAGGGGGTGAGGGGCAGTGGAGGGATTTGAACAGGTCCGCTAGCACACGGTGATGGGTGAGTGGGTTTTGGTGTGAGTTAGGACATGGGGTTGGGCGGTGGGCTGAGTTGTGTAATGTGTTCAGGTTGTCCTGCCTGACATCGAGGGTCAGCTGTCGTTCAGCAGTGATGGACACGGGAACAGTGCAGGACCCGGGGATGGTCAGCGATGATGGGTGTACAATCAATGCAGATCTGGGAAAGATCTTCAGCTCCATAATCCAGGCCGACACTCCCCCCGGTGCCAGTACTGAGGGAGTGCTGCACTGTCAGAGGGAGATGTATATACTCTAGGATTTGAGCTCCGTAATCCAGGCCGACAGTCCCCCCGGTGCCAGTACTGAGGGAGTGCTGCACTGTCAGAGGGAGATGTATATACTGTAGGATTTGAACTCCATAATCCAGGCCGACACTCCCCCCGGTGCCAGTACTGAGGGAGTGCTGCACTGTCGGAGATGCCTTCTCTCAGATTTGGCATTGAACTGGGGGCCCCAATGTGGTTGTGGAACATTACCCTCACCTTTATCTCCTAAATCATGAACTGTTGCTCGGCATTGTAACTGAATAACCACCTTCTGTTCCTGTGTAACAGGCTCGAGAGGGCTGAATGGGCCTCCTCCAGTTCCTGTGTAACAGGCTCGAGGGGGCTGAATGGGCCTCCTCCTGTTCCTGTGTAACAGGCTCGAGGGGGCTGAATGGGCCTCCTCCAGTTCCTGTGTAACAGGCTCGAGGGGGCTGAATGGGCCTCCTCCAGTTCCTGTGTAACAAGCTCGAGAGGCTGAATGGGCCTCCTCCTGTTCCTGTGATAATATTTTTAAATTAATTCTCAGGATGTGAGCTTCACTGGTTTGCCCATCCCTAATTGACCTTTGAGAAGGCGGTGGTGAGCTGCCTTCTTGAGCTGCTGCTGTCCCTGTGGTGTAGGTACACCCACATTGCTGTAAGGGAGGGAGTTCCAGGATTTTGTCCCTGTGATGTAGGTACACCCACAGTGCTGTTAGGGAGGGAGTTCCAGGATTTTGTCCCTGTGGTGTAGGTACACCCACAGTGCTGTTAGGGAGGGAGTTCCAGGATTTTGTCCCTGTGGTGTAGGTACACCCACAGTGCTGTTAGGGAGGGAGTTCCAGGATTTTGTCCCTGTGGTGTAGGTACACCCACAGTGCTGTAAGGGAGAGTTACAGGATTTTGTCCCTGTGTTGTAGGTACACCCACAGTGCTGTTAGGGAGGGAGTTCCAGGATTTGTCCCTGTGGTGTAGGTACACCCACAGTGCTGATAGGGAGGGAGTTCCAAGAATTTGTCCCTGTAGTGTAGGTACACCCGCAGTGCTGTTAGGGAGGGAGTTCCAGGCTTTTGTCCCTGTGGTGTAGGTACACCCAGAGTGCTGTTAGGGAGGGAGTTCCAGGATTTTGTCCCTGTGGTGTAGGTACACCCACAGTGCTGTTAGGGAGGAAGTTCAAGGATTTTGTCCCTGTGGTGTATGTACACCCACAGTGCTGTTAGGGAGGGAGTTCCAGGAATTTGTCCCTGTGGTGTAGGTACACCCACAGTGCTGTTAGGGAGGGAGTTCCAAGATTTTGTCCCTGTTGTGCAGGTACACCCACAGTGCTGTTAGGGAGGGAGTTCCAGGATTTTGTCACTGTGGTGAAGGTACTTCCACGGTGCTGTTAGGGAGGGAGTTCCAGGATTTTGTCCCTGTGGTGTAGGTACACCCACAGTGCTGTTAGGGAGGGAGTTCCAGGATTTTGTCCCTGTGGTGTAGGTACTTCCACGGTGCTGTTAGGGAGGGAGTTCCAGGATTTTGACCCTGTGGTGTAGGTACACCCACAGTGCTGTTAGGGAGGGAGTTCCAGGATTTTGTGCCTGTGGTGTACGTACACCCACAGTGCTGTTAGGGAGGGAGTTCCAGGATTTTGTCTGTGTGGTGTAGGTACACCCAGAGTGCTGTTAGGGAGGGAATTCCAGGATTTTGTCCCCGTGGTGTAGGTACACCAACAGTGCTGTTAGGGAGAGAGTTACAGGATTTTGTCCCTGTGGTGTAGGTACACCCACAGTGCTGTTAGGGAGGGAGATCCAGGATTTTGTCCCTGTGGTGCAGGTACACCCACAGTGCAGTTAGGGAGGGAGTTCCAGGTATTTGTCCCTGCGGTGTAGGTACACCCACAGTGCTGTTAGGGAGGGAGTTCCAGGATTTTGTCCCTTTGGTGTAGGTACACCCACAGTGCTGTTAGGGAGGGAGTTTCAAGAATTTGTCCCTGTAGTGTAGGTACACCCGCAGTGCTGTTAGGGAGGAAGTTCCAGGATTTTATCCCTGTGGTGTACGTACACCCACAGTACTGTTAGGGAGAGAGTTACAGGATTTTGTCCCTGTGGTGTAGGTACACACACAGTGAAGTTAGGGAGGGAGTTCCAGGATTTTGTCCCTGTGGTGTAGGTACACCCACAGTGCTGTTAGGGAGGGAGTTCCAGGATTTGTCCCTGTGGTGTAGGTACACCCACAGTGCTGTTAGGGAGGGAGTTCCCGGATTTTGTCCCTGTGGTGTAGGTACACCCACAGTGCTGATAGGGAGGGAGTTCCAAGAATTTGTCCCTGTAGTGTAGGTACACCCGCAGTGCTGTTAGGGAGGGTGTTCCAGGATTTTGTCCCTGTGGTGTAAGTACACCCACAGTGCTGTTAGGGAGGGAGTTCCAGGACTTTGTCCCTGTGGTGTAGGTACACCCACAGTGCTGTTAGGGAGAGAGTTACAGGATTTTGTCCCTGTGTTGTAGGTACACCCACAGTACTGTTAGGGAGAGAGTTACAGGATTTTGTCCCTGTGGTGTAGGTACACCCACAGTGAAGTTAGGGAGGGAGTTCCAGGTTTTTGTCCCTGTGGTGTAGGTACACCCACAGTGCTGTTAGGGAGGGAGTTCCAGGATTTTGTCCCTGTGGTGAAGGTACTTCCACGGTGCTGTTAGGGAGGGAGTTCCAGGATTTTGTCCCTGTGGTGTATGTACACCCACGGTGCTGTTCGGGAGGGAGTTCCAGGATTTTGTGCCTGTGGTGTAGGTACACCCGCAGTGCTGTAAGGGAGGAAGTTCCAGGATTTTGTCCCTGTGGTGTAGGTACACCAACAGTGCTGTTAGGGAGAGAGTTACAGGATTTTGTCCCTGTGGTGTAGGTACACCCGCAGTGCGGTTAGGGAGGGAGTTCCAGGTATTTGTCCCTGTAGTGTAGGTACACCCACAGTGCTGTTAGGGAGGGAGTACCAGGATTTTGTCCCTGTGATGTAGGTACACCCACAGTGCTGTTAGGGAGGGAGTTCCAGGATTTTGTCCATGTGGTAGAGGTACACCCACAGTGCTGTTAGGGAGGGAGTTCCAGGATTTTGTCCCTGTGGTGTAGGTACACCCACAGTGCTGTTAGGGAGGGAGTTCCAGGATTTTGTCCGTGTGGTATAGGTACACCCAGAGTGCTGTAAGGGAGAGTTACAGGATTTTGTCCCTGTGTTGTAGGTACACCCACAGTGCTGTTAGGGAGGGAGTTCCAGGATTTGTACCTGTGGTGTAGGTACACCCACAGTGCTGAAAGGGAGGGAGTTCCAAGAATTTGTCCCTGTAGTGTAGGTACACCCGCAGTGCTGTTAGGGAGGGAGATCCAGGCTTTTGTCCCTGTGGTGTAGGTACACCCAGAGTGCTGTTAGGGAGGGAGTTCCAGGATTTTGTCCCTGTGGTGTAGGTACACCCAGAGTGCTGTTAGGGAGGGAGTTCCAGGATTTCGTCCCTGTGGTGTAGGTACACCCACAGTGCTGTTAGGGAGGAAGTTCAAGGATTTTGTCCCTGTGGTGTATGTACACCCACAGTGCTGTTAGGGAGGGAGTTCCAGGAATTTGTCCCTGTGGTGTAGGTACACCCACAGTGCTGTTAGGGAGGGAGTTCCAGGATTTTGTCACTGTGGTGAAGGTACTTCCACGGTGCTGTTAGGGAGGGAGTTCCAGGATTTTGTCCCTGTGGTGTAGGTACACCCACAGTGCTGTTAGGGAGGGAGTTCCAAGATTTTGTCCCTGTGGTGTAGGTACTTCCACGGTGCTGTTAGGGAGGGAGTTCGAGGATTTTGACCCTGTGGTGTAGGTACACCCACAGTGCTGTTAGGGAGCGAGTTCCAGGATTTTGTCCCTGTGGTGTAGGTACACCCACGGTGCTGTTAGGGAGGGAGTTCCAGGATTTTGTGCCTGTGGTGTACGTAGACCCACAGTGCTGTTAGGGAGGGAGTTCCAGGATTTTGTGCCTGTGGTGTACGTACACCCACAGTGCTGTTAGGGAGGGAGTTCCAGGATTTTGTCTGTGTGGTGTAGGTACACCCAGAGTGCTGTTAGGGAGGGAATTCCAGGATTTTGTCCCCGTGGTGTAGGTACACCAACAGTGCTGTTAGGGAGAGAGTTACAGGATTTTGTCCCTGTGGTGTAGGTACACCCACAGTGCTGTTAGGGAGGGAGATCCAGGATTTTGTCCCTGTGGTGTAGGTACACCCACAGTGAAGTTAGGGAGGGAGTTCCAGGTATTTGTCCCTGTGGTGTAGGTACACCCACAGTGCTGTTAGGGAGGGAGTTCCAGGATTTTGTCCCTTTGGAGTAGGTACACCCACAGTGCTGTTAGGGAGGGAGTTCCAAGAATTTGTCCCTGTAGTGTAGGTACACCCGCAGTGCTGTTAGGGAGGAAGTTCCAGGATTTTATCCCTGTTGTGTACGTACACCCACAGTACTGTTAGGGAGAGAGTTACAGGATTTTGTCCCTGTGGTGTAGGTACACACACAGTTAAGTTAGGGAGGGAGTTCCAGGTTTTTGTCCCTGTGGTGTAGGTACACCCACAGTGCTGTTAGGGAGGGAGTTCCAGGATTTTGTCCCTGTGGTGTACGTACACCCACAGTGCTGTTAGGGAGGGAGTTCCAGGATTTGTCCCTGTGGTGTAGGTACACCCACAGTGCTGTTAGGGAGGGAGTTCCCGGATTTTGTCCCTGTGGTGTAGGTACACCCACAGTGCTGATAGGGAGGGAGTTCCAAGAATTTGTCCCTGTAGTGTAGGTACACCCGCAGTGCTGTTAGGGAGGGTGTTCCAGGATTTTGTCCCTGTGGTATAGGTACACCCACAGTGCTGTTAGGGAGGGAGTTCCAGGACTTTGTCCCTGTGGTGTAGGTACACCCACAGTGCTGTTAGGGAGGGAGTTCCAGGATTTTGTCCATGTGGTGTAGGTACACCCGCAGTGCTGTTAGGGAGGGAGTTCCAGGATTTTGTCCCTGTGGTGTAGGTACACCCACAGTGCTGTTAGGGAGGGAGTTCCAGGATTTTTTCCGTGTGGTGTAGGTACACCCAGAGTGCTGTAAGGGAGAGTTACAGGATTTTGTCCCTGTGTTGTAGGTACACCCACAGTGCTGTTAGGGAGGGAGTTCCAGGATTTGTACCTGTGGTGTAGGTACACCCACAGTGCTGTTAGGGAGGGAGTTCCAGGATTTGTACCTGTGGTGTAGGTACACCCACAGTGCTGTTAGGGAGGGAGTTCCAGGCTTTTGTCCCTGTGGTGTAGGTACACCCAGAGTGCTGTTAGGGAGGGAGTTCCAGGATTTTGTCCCTGTGGTGTAGGTACACCCACAGTGCTGTTAGGGAGGAAGTTCAAGGATTTTGTCCCTGTGGTGTATGTACACCCACAGTGCTGTTAGGGAGGGAGTTCCAGGAATTTGTCCCTGTGGTGTAGGTACACCCACAGTGCTGTTAGGGAGGGAGTTCCAAGATTTTGTCCCTGTTGTGCAGGTACACCCACAGTGCTGTTAGGGAGGGAGTTCCAGGATTTTGTCCCTGTGGTGTAGGTACACCCACAGTGCTGTTAGGGAGGGAGTTCCAGGATTTTGTCACTGTGGTGAAGGTACTTCCACGGTGCTGTTAGGGAGGGAGTTCCAGGATTTTGTCCCTGTGGTGTAGGTACACCCACAGTGCTGTTAGGGAGGGAGTTCGAGGATTTTGACCCTGTGGTGTAGGTACACCCACAGTGCTGTTAGGGAGGGAGTTCCAAGATTTTGTCCCTGTGGTGTAGGTACTTCCACGGTGCTGTTAGGGAGGGAGTTCGAGGATTTTGACCCTGTGGTGTAGGTACACCCACAGTGCTGTTAGGGAGGGAGTTCCAGGATTTTGTCCCTGTGGTGTAGGTACACCCACGGTGCTGTTCGGGAGGGAGTTCCAGGATTTTGTGCCTGTGGTGTACGTACACCCACAGTGCTGTTAGGGAGGGAGTTCCAGGATTTTGTCTGTGTGGTGTAGGTACACCCAGAGTGCTGTTAGGGAGGGAATTCCAGGATTTTGTCCCCGTGGTGTAGGTACACCAACAGTGCTGTTAGGGAGGGAGATCCAGGATTTTGTCCCTGTGGTGCAGGTACACCCACAGTGAAGTTAGGGAGGGAGTTCCAGGTATTTGTCCCTGCAGTGTAGGTACACCCACAGTGCTGTTAGGGAGGGAGTTCCAGGATTTTGTCCCTTTGGATTAGGTACACCCACAGTGCTGTTAGGGAGGGAGTTCCAAGAATTTGTCCCTGTAGTGTAGGTACACCCACAGTGCTGATAGGGAGGGAGTTCCAAGAATTTGTCCCTGTAGTGTACGTACACCCGCAGTGCTGTTAGGGAGGGAGTTCCAGGCTTTTGTCCCTGTGGTGTAGGTACACCCAGAGTGCTGTTAGGGAGGGAGTTCCAGGATTTTGTCCCTGTGGTGTAGGTACACCCAGAGTGCTGTTAGGGAGGGAGTTCCAGGATTTCGTCCCTGTGGTGTAGGTACACCCACAGTGCTGTTAGGGAGGAAGTTCAAGGATTTTGTCCCTGCGGTGTATGTACACCCACAGTGCTGTTAGGGAGGGAGTTCCAGGAATTTGTCCCTGTGGTGTAGGTACACCCACAGTGCTGTTAGGGAGGGAGTTCCAAGATTTTGTCCCTGTTGTGCAGGTACACCCACAGTGCTGTTAGGGAGGGAGTTCCAGGATTTTGTCACTGTGATGAAGGTACTTCCACGGTGCTGTTAGGGAGGGAGTTCCAGGATTTTGTCCCTGTGGTGTAGGTACACCCACAGTGCTGTTAGGGAGGGAGTTCCAAGATTTTGTCCCTGTGGTGTAGGTACACCCACGGTGCTGTTCGGGAGGGAGTTCCAGGATTTTGACCCTGTGGTGTAGGTACACCCACAGTGCTGTTAGGGAGCGAGTTCCAGGATTTTGTCCCTGTGGTGTAGGTACACCCACGGTGCTGTTCGGGAGGGAGTTCCAGGATTTTGTGCCTGTGGTGTACGTACACCCACAGTGCTGTTAGGGAGGGAGTTCCAGGATTTTGTCTGTGTGGTGTAGGTACACCCAGAGTGCTGTTAGGGAGGGAATTCCAGGATTTTGTCCCCGTGGTGTAGGTACACCAACAGTGCTGTTAGGGAGAGAGTTACAGGATTTTGTCCCTGTGGTGTAGGTACACCCACAGTGCTGTTAGGGAGGGAGATCCAGGATTTTGTCCCTGTGGTGCAGGTACACCCACAGTGAAGTTAGGGAGGGAGTTCCAGGTATTTGTCCCTGCGGTGCAGGTACACCCACAGTGCTGTTAGGGAGGGAGTTCCAGGATTTTGTCCCTTTGGAGTAGGTACACCCACAGTGCTGTTAGGGAGGGAGTTCCAGGATTTTGTCCATGTGTTGTAGGTACACCCACAGTGCTGTTAGGGAGGGAGTTCCAAGAATTTGTCCCTGTAGTGTAGGTACACCCGCAGTGCTGTTAGGGAGGAAGTTCCAGGATTTTATCCCTGTGGTGTACGTACACCCACAGTATTGTTAGGGAGAGAGTTACAGGATTTTGTCCCTGTGGTGTAGGTACACACACAGTGAAGTTAGGGAGGGAGTTCCAGGATTTTGTCCCTGTGATGTAGGTACACCCACACTGCTGTTAGGGAGGGAGTTCCAGGATTTTGTCCCTGTGGTGTAGGGACACCCACAGCGCTGTTAGGGAGGGAGTTCCAGGATTTTGTCCCTGTGGTGTAGGTACACCCACATTGCTGTAAGGGAGGGAGTTCCAGGATTTTGTCCCTGTGTTGTAGGTACACCCAGAGTGCTGTAAGGGAGAGTTACAGGATTTTGTCCCTGTGTTGTAGGTACACCCACAGTGCTGTTAGGGAGGGAGTTCCAGGATTTGTACCTGTGGCGTAGGTACACCCACAGTGCTGATAGGGAGGGAGTTCCAAGAATTTGTCCCTGTAGTGTAGGTACACCCGCAGTGCTGTTAGGGAGGGAGTTCCAGGCTTTTGTCCCTGTGGTGTATGTACACCCAGAGTGCTGTTAGGGAGGGAGTTCCAGGATTTTGTCCCTGTGGTGTAGGTACACCCAGAGTGCTGTTAGGGAGGAAGTTCAAGGATTTTGTCCCTGTGGTGTATGTACACCCACAGTGCTGTTAGGGAGGGAGTTCCAGGAATTTGACCCTGTGGTGTAGGTACACCCACAGTGCTGTTAGGGAGGGAGTTCCAAGATTTTGTCCCTGTTGTGCAGGTACACCCACAGTGCTGTTAGGGAGGGAGTTCCAGGATTTTGTCACTGTGGTGAAGGTACTTCCACGGTGCTGTTAGGGAGGGAGTTCCAGGATTTTGTCCCTGTGGTGTAGGTACACCCACAGTGCTGTTAGGGAGGGAGTTCCAAGATTTTGTCCCTGTGGTGTAGGTACTTCCACGGTGCTTTTAGGGAGGGAGTTCGAGGATTTTGACCCTGTGGTGTAGGTACACCCACCGTGCTGTTAGGGAGGGAGTTCCAGGATTTTGTCCCTGTGGTGCAGGTACACCCACGGTGCTGTTCGGGAGGGAGTTCCAGGATTTTGTGCCTGTGGTGTACGTACACCCACAGTGCTGTTAGGGAGGGAGTTCCAGGATTTTGTCTGTGTGGTGTAGGTACACCCAGAGTGCTGTTAGGGAGGGAATTCCAGGATTTTGTCCCCGTGGTGTAGGTACACCAACAGTGCTGTTAGGGAGAGAGTTACAGGATTTTGTCCCTGTGGTGTAGGTACACCCACAGTGCTGTTAGGGAGGGAGATCCAGGATTTTGTCCCTGCGGTGCAGGTACACCCACAGTGCTGTTAGGGAGGGAGTTCCAGGATTTTGTCCCTTTGGAGTAGGTACACCCACAGTGCTGTTAGGGAGGGAGTTCCAGGATTTTGTCCATGTGTTGTAGGTACACCCACAGTGCTGTTAGGGAGGGAGTTCCAAGAATTTGTCCCTGTAGTGTAGGTACACCCGCAGTGCTGTTAGGGAGGAAGTTCCAGGATTTTATCCCTGTGGTGTACGTACACCCACAGTATTGTTAGGGAGAGAGTTACAGGATTTTGTCCCTGTGGTGTAGGTACACACACAGTGAAGTTAGGGAGGGAGTTCCAGGATTTTGTCCCTGTGATGTAGGTACACCCACACTGCTGTTAGGGAGGGAGTTCCAGGATTTTGTCCCTGTGGTGTAGGGACACCCACAGCGCTGTTAGGGAGGGAGTTCCAGGATTTTGTCCCTGTGGTGTAGGTACACCCACAGTGCTGTAAGGGAGGGAGTTCCAGGATTTTGTCCCTGTGTTGTAGGTACACCCAGAGTGCTGTAAGGGAGAGTTACAGGATTTTGTCCCTGTGTTGTAGGTACACCCACAGTGCTGTTAGGGAGGGAGTTCCAGGATTTGTACCTGTGGTGTAGGTACACCCACAGTGCTGATAGGGAGGGAGTTCCAAGAATTTGTCCCTGTAGTGTAGGTACACCCGCAGTGCTGTTAGGGAGGGAGTTCCAGGCCTTTGTCCCTGTGGTGTATGTACACCCAGAGTGCTGTTAGGGAGGGAGTTCCAGGATTTTGTCCCTGTGGTGTAGGTACACCCAGAGTGCTGTTAGGGAGGAAGTTCAAGGATTTTGTCCCTGTGGTGTATGTACACCCACAGTGCTGTTAGGGAGGGAGTTCCAGGAATTTGACCCTGTGGTGTAGGTACACCCACAGTGCTGTTAGGGAGGGAGTTCCAAGATTTTGTCCCTGTTGTGCAGGTACACCCACAGTGCTGTTAGGGAGGGAGTTCCAGGATTTTGTCACTGTGGTGAAGGTACTTCCACGGTGCTGTTAGGGAGGGAGTTCCAGGATTTTGTCCCTGTGGTGTAGGTACACCCACAGTGCTGTTAGGGAGGGAGTTCCAAGATTTTGTCCCTGTGGTGTAGGTACTTCCACGGTGCTTTTAGGGAGGGAGTTCGAGGATTTTGACCCTGTGGTGTAGGTACACCCACAGTGCTGTTAGGGAGGGAGTTCCAGGATTTTGTCCCTGTGGTGCAGGTACACCCACGGTGCTGTTCGGGAGGGAGTTCCAGGATTTTGTGCCTGTGGTGTACGTACACCCACAGTGCTGTTAGGGAGGGAGTTCCAGGATTTTGTCTGTGTGGTGTAGGTACACCCAGAGTGCTGTTAGGGAGGGAATTCCAGGATTTTGTCCCCGTGGTGTAGGTACACCAACAGTGCTGTTAGGGAGAGAGTTACAGGATTTTGTCCCTGTGGTGTAGGTACACCCACAGTGCTGTTAGGGAGGGAGATCCAGGATTTTGTCCCTGTGGTGCAGGTACACCCACAGTGAAGTTAGGGAGGGAGTTCCAGGTATTTGTCCCTGCGGTGTAGGTACACCCACAGTGCTGTTAGGGAGGGAGTTCCAGGATTTGGCCCTGTGGTGTAGGTACACCCACAGCGCTGTTAGGGAGGGAGTTCCAAGAATTTGTCCCTGTAGTGTAGGTACACCCGCAGTGCTGTTAGGGAGGAAGTTCCAGGATTTTGTCCCTGTGGTGTACGTACACCCACAGTACTGTTAGGGAGAGAGTTACAGGATTTTGTCCCTGTGGTGTAGGTACACACACAGTGAAGTTAGGGAGGGAGTTCCAGGTTTTTGTCCCTGTGGTGTAGGTACACCCACAGTGCTGTTAGGGAGGGAGTTCCAGGATTTGTCCCTGTGGTGTAGGTACACCCACAGTGCTGTTAGGGAGGGAGTTCCCGGATTTTGTCCCTATGGTGTAGGTACACCCACAGTGCTGATAGGGAGGGAGTTCCAAGAATTTGTCCCTGTAGTGTAGGTACACCCGCAGTGCTGTTAGGGAGGGTGTTCCAGGATTTTGTCCCTGTGGTATAGGTACACCCACAGTGCTGTTAGGGAGGGAGTTCCAGGACTTTGTCCCTGTGGTGTAGGTACACCCACAGTGCTGTTAGGGAGAGAGTTACAGGATTTTGTCCCTGTGTTGTAGGTACACCCACAGTACTGTTAGGGAGAGAGTTACAGGATTTTGTCCCTGTGGTGTAGGTACACCCACAGTGAAGTTAGGGAGGGAGTTCCAGGTTTTTGTCCCTGTGCTGTAGGTACACCCACAATGCTGTTAGGGAGGGAGTTCGAGGATTTTGTCCCTGTGGTGAAGGTACTTCCACGGTGCTGTTAGGGTGGGAGTTCCAGGATTTTGTCCCTGTGGTGTATGTACACCCACGGTGCTGTTCGGGAGGGAGTTCCAGGATTTTGTGCCTGTGGTGTAGGTACACCCGCAGTGCTGTAAGGGAGGAAGTTCCAGGATTTTGTCCCTGTGGTGTAGGTACACCAACAGTGCTGTTAGGGAGAGAGTTACAGGATTTTGTCCCTGTGGTGTAGGTACACCCGCAGTGCGGTTAGGGAGGGAGTTCCAGGTATTTGTCCCTGTAGTGTAGGTACACCCACAGTGCTGTTAGGGAGGGAGTACCAGGATTTTGTCCCTGTGATGTAGGTACACCCACAGTGCTGTTAGGGAGGGAGTTCCAGGATTTTGACCATGTGGTAGAGGTACACCCACAGTGCTGTTAGGGAGGGAGTTCCAGGATTTTGTCCCTGTGGTGTAGGTACACCCACAGTGCTGTTAGGGAGGGAGTTCCAGGATTTTGTCCGTGTGGTATAGGTACACCCAGAGTGCTGTAAGGGAGAGTTACAGGATTTTGTCCCTGTGTTGTAGGTACACCCACAGTGCTGTTAGGGAGGGAGTTCCAGGATTTGTACCTGTGGTGTAGGTACACCCACAGTGCTGATAGGGAGGGAGTTCCAAGAATTTGTCCCTGTAGTGTAGGTACACCCGCAGTGCTGTTAGGGAGGGAGATCCAGGCTTTTGTCCCTGTGGTGTAGGTACACCCAGAGTGCTGTTAGGGAGGGAGTTCCAGGATTTTGTCCCTGTGGTGTAGGTACACCCAGAGTGCTGTTAGGGAGGGAGTTCCAGGATTTCGTCCCTATGGTGTAGGTACACCCACAGTGCTGTTAGGGAGGAAGTTCAAGGATTTTGTCCCTGTGGTGTATGTACACCCACAGTGCTGTTAGGGAGGGAGTTCCAGGAATTTGTCCCTGTGGTGTAGGTACACCCACAGTGCTGTTAGGGAGGGAGTTCCAGGATTTTGTCACTGTGGTGAAGGTACTTGCACGGTGCTGTTAGGGAGGGAGTTCGAGGATTTTGACCCTGTGGTGTAGGTACTTCCACGGTGCTGTTAGGGAGGGAGTTCCAGGATTTTGTCCCTGTGGTGTAGGTACACCCACAGTGCTGTTAGGGAGGGAGTTCCAGGATTTTGTCCCTGTGGTGTAGGTACACCCACAGTGCTGTTAGGGAGGGAGTTCCAGGATTTTGTCCCTGTGGTGTAGGTACACCCACAGTGCTGTTAGGGAGGGAGTTCCAGGATTTTGTGCCTGTGGTGTACGTACACCCACAGTGCTGTTAGGGAGGGAGTTCCAGGATTTTGTCCGTGTGGTGTAGGTACACCCAGAGTGCTGTTAGGGAGGGAATTCCAGGATTTTGTCCCCGTGGTGTAGGTACACCAACAGTGCTGTTAGGGAGAGAGTTACAGGATTTTGTCCCTGTGGTGTAGGTACACCCACAGTGCTGTTAGGGAGGGAGATCCAGGATTTTGTCCCTGTGGTGTAGGTACACCCACAGTGAAGTTAGGGAGGGAGTTCCAGGTATTTGTCCCTGTGGTGTAGGTACACCCACAGTGCTGTTAGGGAGGGAGTTCCAGGATTTTGTCCCTTTGGTGTAGGTACACCCACAGTGCTGTTAGGGAGGGAGTTCCAAGAATTTGTCCCTGTAGTGTAGGTACACCCGCAGTGCTGTTAGGGAGGAAGTTCCAGGATTTTATCCCTGTTGTGTACGTACACCCACAGTACTGTTAGGGAGAGAGTTACAGGATTTTGTCCCTGTGGTGTAGGTACACACACAGTTAAGTTAGGGAGGGAGTTCCAGGTTTTTGTCCCTGTGGTGTAGGTACACCCACAGTGCTGTTAGGGAGGGAGTTCCAGGATTTTGTCCCTGTGGTGTAGGTACACCCACAGTGAAGTGAGGGAGGGAGTTCCAGGTTTTTGTCCCTGTGGTGTAGGTACACCCACAGTGCTGTTAGGGAGGGAGTTCCAGGATTTGTCCCTGTGGTGTAGGTACACCCACAGTGCTGTTAGGGAGGGAGTTCCAGGATTTTGTCCCTGTGGTGTAGGTACACCCACAGTGCTGATAGGGAGGGAGTTCCAAGAATTTGTCCCTGTAGTGTAGGTACACCCGCAGTGCTGTTAGGGAGGGTGTTCCAGGATTTTGTCCCTGTGGTGTAGGTACACCCACAGTGCTGTTAGGGAGGGAGTTCCAGGACTTTGTCCCTGTGGTGTAGGTACACCCACAGTGCTGTTAGGGAGGGAGTTCCAGGATTTTGTCCCTGTGGTGTAGGTACACCCGCAGTGCTGTTAGGGAGGGAGTTCCAGGATTTTGTCCCTGTGGTGTAGGTACACCCACAGTGCTGTTAGGGAGGGAGTTCCAGGATTTTTTCCGTGTGGTGTAGGTACACCCAGAGTGCTGTTAGGGAGAGTTACAGGATTTTGTCCCTGTGTTGTAGGTACACCCACAGTGCTGTTAGGGAGGGAGTTCCAGGATTTGTCCCTGTGGTGTAGGTACACCCACAGTGCTGTTAGGGAGGGAGTTCCAGGATTTGTCCCTGTGGTGTAGGTACACCCACAGTGCTGTTAGGGAGGGAGTTCCAGGATTTTGTCCCTGTGGTGTAGGTACACCCAGAGTGCTGTTAGGGAGGGAGTTCCAGGATTTTGTCCCTGTGGTGTAGGTACACCCACAGTGCTGTTAGGGAGGAAGTTCAAGGATTTTGTCCCTGTGGTGTATGTACACCCACAGTGCTGTTAGGGAGGGAGTTCCAGGATTTTGTCCCTGTGGTGTAGGTACACCCACAGTGCTGATAGGGAGGGAGTTCCTAGAATTTGTCCCTGTTGTGTAGGTACACCCACAGTGCTGTTAGGGAGGGAGTTCCAGGATTTTGTCCCTGTGGTGTAGGTACACCCACAGTGCTGTTAGGGAGGGAGTTCCAGGATTTTGTCCCTGTGGTGAAGGTACTTCCATGGTGCTGTTAGGGAGGGAGTTCCAGGATTTTGTCCCTGTGGTGTAGGTACACCCACAGTGCTGTTAGGGAGGGAGTTCCAGGATTTTGACCCTGTGGTGTAGGTACACCCACAGTGCTGTTAGGGAGGGAGTACCAGGATTTTGTCCCTGTGGTGTAGGTACTTCCACGGTGCTGTTAGGGAGGGAGTTCCAGGATTTTGACCCTGTGGTGTAGGTACACCCACAGTGCTGTTAGGGAGGGAGTTCCAGGATTTTGTCCCTGTGGTGTAGGTACACCCACGGTGCTGTTCGGGAGGGAGTTCCAGGATTTTGTGCCTGTGGTGTACGTACACCCACAGTGCTGTTAGGGAGGGAGTTCCAGGATTTTGTCTGTGTGGTGTAGGTACACCCAGAGTGCTGTTAGGGAGGGAATTCCAGGATTTTGTCCCCGTGGTGTAGGTACACCAACAGTGCTGTTAGGGAGGGAGATCCAGGATTTTGTCCCTGTGGTGCAGGTACACCCACAGTGAAGTTAGGGAGGGAGTTCCAGGTATTTGTCCCTGCTGTGTAGGTACACCCACAGTGCTGTTAGGGAGGGAGTTCCAGGATTTTGTCCCTTTGGAGTAGGTACACCCACAGTGCTGTTAGGGAGGGAGTTCCAAGAATTTGTCCCTGTAGTGTAGGTACACCCACAGTGCTGATAGGGAGGGAGTTCCAAGAATTTGTCCCTGTAGTGTACGTACACCCGCAGTGCTGTTAGGGAGGGAGTTCCAGGCTTTTGTCCCTGTGGTGTAGGTACACCCAGAGTGCTGTTAGGGAGGGAGTTCCAGGATTTTGTCCCTGTGGTGTAGGTACACCCAGAGTGCTGTTAGGGAGGGAGTTCCAGGATTTCGTCCCTGTGGTGTAGGTACACCCACAGTGCTGTTAGGGAGGAAGTTCAAGGATTTTGTCCCTGCGGTGTATGTACACCCACAGTGCTGTTAGGGAGGGAGTTCCAGGAATTTGTCCCTGTGGTGTAGGTACACCCACAGTGCTGTTAGGGAGGGAGTTCCAAGATTTTGTCCCTGTTGTGCAGGTACACCCACAGTGCTTTTAGGGAGGGAGTTCCAGGATTTTGTCACTGTGATGAAGGTACTTCCACGGTGCTGTTAGGGAGGGAGTTCCAGGATTTTGTCCCTGTGGTGTAGGTACACCCACAGTGCTGTTAGGGAGGGAGTTCCAAGATTTTGTCCCTGTGGTGTAGGTACACCCACGGTGCTGTTCGGGACGGAGTTCCAGGATTTTGACCCTGTGGTGTAGGTACACCCACAGTGCTGTTAGGGAGCGAGTTCCAGGATTTTGTCCCTGTGGTGTAGGTACACCCACGGTGCTGTTCGGGAGGGAGTTCCAGGATTTTGTGCCTGTGGTGTACGTACACCCACAGTGCTGTTAGGGAGGGAGTTCCAGGATTTTGTCTGTGTGGTGTAGGTACACCCAGAGTGCTGTTAGGGAGGGAATTCCAGGATTTTGTCCCCGTGGTGTAGGTACACCAACAGTGCTGTTAGGGAGAGAGTTACAGGATTTTGTCCCTGTGGTGTAGGTACACCCACAGTGCTGTTAGGGAGGGAGATCCAGGATTTTGTCCCTGTGGTGCAGGTACACCCACAGTGAAGTTAGGGAGGGAGTTCCAGGTATTTGTCCCTGCGGTGTAGGTACACCCACAGTGCTGTTAGGGAGGGAGTTCCAGGATTTTGTCCCTTTGGAGTAGGTACACCCACAGTGCTGTTAGGGAGGGAGTTCCAGGATTTTGTCCATGTGTTGTAGGTACACCCACAGTGCTGTTAGGGAGGGAGTTCCAAGAATTTGTCCCTGTAGTGTAGGTACACCCGCAGTGCTGTTAGGGAGGAAGTTCCAGGATTTTATCCCTGTGGTGTACGTACACCCACAGTATTGTTAGGGAGAGAGTTACAGGATTTTGTCCCTGTGGTGTAGGTACACACACAGTGAAGTTAGGGAGGGAGTTCCAGGTTTTTGTCCCTGTGGTGTAGGTACACCCACAGTGCTGTTAGGGAGGGAGTTCCAGGATTTGTCCCTGTGGTGTAGGTACACCCACAGTGCTGTTAGGGAGGGAGTTCCCGGATTTTGTCCCTGTGGTGTAGGTACACCCACAGTGCTGATAGGGAGGGAGTTCCAAGAATTTGTCCCTGTAGTGTAGGTACACCCGCAGTGCTGTTAGGGAGGGTGTTCCAGGATTTTGTCCCTGTGGTATAGGTACACCCACAGTGCTGTTAGGGAGGGAGTTCCAGGACTTTGTCCCTGTGGTGTAGGTACACCCACAGTGCTGTTAGGGAGGGAGTTCCAGGATTTTGTCCATGTGGTGTAGGTACACCCGCAGTGCTGTTAGGGAGGGAGTTCCAGGATTTTGTCCCTGTGGTGTAGGTACACCCACAGTGCTGTTAGGGAGGGAGTTCCAGGATTTTGTCCGTGTGGTGTAGGTACACCCAGAGTGCTGTAAGGGAGAGTTACAGGATTTTGTCCCTGTGTTGTAGGTACACCCACAGTGCTGTTAGGGAGGGAGTTCCAGGATTTGTACCTGTGGTGTAGGTACACCCACAGTGCTGATAGGGAGGGAGTTCCAAGAATTTGTCCCTGTAGTGTACGTACACCCGCAGTACTGTTAGGGAGGGAGTTCCAGGCTTTTGTCCCTGTGGTGTAGGTACACCCAGAGTGCTGTTAGGGAGGGAGTTCCAGGATTTTGTCCCTGTGGTGTAGGTACACCCAGAGTGCTGTTAGGGAGGGAGTTCCAGGATTTCGTCCCTGTGGTGTAGGTACACCCACAGTGCTGTTAGGGAGGAAGTTCAAGGATTTTGTCCCTGTGGTGTATGTACACCCACAGTGCTGTTAGGGAGGGAGTTCCAGGAATTTGTCCCTGTGGTGTAGGTACACCCACAGTGCTGTTAGGGAGGGAGTTCCAAGATTTTGTCCCTGTTGTGCAGGTACAACCACAGTGCTGTTAGGGAGGGAGTTCCAGGATTTTGTCACTGTGGTGAAGGTACTTCCACGGTGCTGTTAGGGAGGGAGTTCCAGGATTTTGTCCCTGTGGTGTAGGTACACCCACAGTGCTGTTAGGGAGGGAGTTCCAAGATTTTGTCCCTGTGGTGTAGGTACTTCCACGGTGCTGTTAGGGAGGGAGTTCGAGGATTTTGACCCTGTGGTGTAGGTACACCCACGGTGCTGTTCGGGAGGGAGTTCCAGGATTTTGTGCCTGTGGTGTACGTACACCCACAGTGCTGTTAGGGAGGGAGTTCCAGGATTTTGTCCCCGTGGTGTAGGTACACCAACAGTGCTGTTAGGGAGAGAGTTACAGGATTTTGTCCCTGTGGTGTAGGTACACCCACAGTGCTGTTAGGGAGGGAGATTCAGGATTTTGTCCCTGTGGTGCAGGTACACCCACAGTGAAGTTAGGGAGGGAGTTCCAGGTATTTGTCCCTGCGGTGTAGGTACACCCACAGTGCTGTTAGGGAGGGAGTTCCAGGATTTTGTCCCTTTGTTGTAGGTACACCCACAGTGCTGTTAGGGAGGGAGTTCCAAGAATTTGTCCCTGTAGTGTAGGTACACCCGCAGTGCTGTTAGGGAGGAAGTTCCAGGATTTTATACCTGTGGTGTACGTACACCCACAGTACTGTTAGGGAGAGAGTTACAGGATTTTGTCCCTGTGGTGTAGGTACACACACAGTGAAGTTAGGGAGGGAGTTCCAGGTTTTTGTCCCTGTGGTGTAGGTACACCCACAGCGCTGTTAGGGAGGGAGTTCCAGGATTTGTCCCTGTGGTGTAGGTACACCCACAGTGCTGTTAGGGTGGGAGTTCCCGGATTTTGTCCCTGTGGTGTAGGTACACCCACAGTGCTGATAGGGAGGGAGTTCCAAGAATTTGTCCCTGTAGTGTAGGTACACCCGCACTGCTGTTAGGGAGGGTGTTCCAGGATTTTGTCCCTGTGGTGTAGGTACACCCACAGTGCTGTTAGGGAGGGAGTTCCAGGACTTTGTCCCTGTGGTGTAGGTACACCCACAGTGCTGTTAGGGAGAGAGTTACAGGATTTTGTCCCTGTGTTGTAGGTACACCCACAGTACTGTTAGGGGGAGAGTTACAGGATTTTGTCCCTGTGGTGTAGGTACACCCGCAGTGAAGTTAGGGAGGGAGTTCCAGGTTTTTGTCCCTGTGCTGTAGGTACACCCACAATGCTGTTAGGGAGGGAGTTCCAGGATTTTGTCCCTGTGGTGAAGGTAATTCCACGGTGCTGTTAGCGTGGGAGTTCCAGGATTTTGTCCCTGTGGTGTAGGTACACCCACAGTGCTGTTAGGGAGGGAGTTCCAGGATTTTGTCCCTTTGGTGTAGGTACATCCACGGTGCTGTTTGGGAGGGAGTTCGAGGATTTTGACCCTGTGGTGTAGGTACACCCACAGTGCTGTTAGGGAGGGAGTTCCAGGATTTTGTCCCTGTGGTGTAGGTACACCCACGGTGCTGTTCGGGAGGGAGTTCCAGGATTTGGTGCCTGTGGTGTACCTACACCCACAGTGCTGTTAGGGAGGGAGTTCCAGGATTTTGTCCGTGTGGTGTAGGTACACCCAGAGTGCTGTTAGGGAAGGAATTCCAGGATTTTGTCCCCGTGGTGTAGGTACACCAACAGTGCTGTTACGGAGAGAGTTACAGGATTTTGTCCCTGTGGTGTAGGTACACCCACAGTGCTGTAAGGGAGGGAATTCCAGGATTTTGTCCCTGTGGTGTACGTACACCCACAGTGCTGTTAGGGAGGGAGTTCCAGGATTTTGTCCCTGTGGTGTAGGTACACCCACAGTGCTGTTAGGGAGGGAGTTCCAGGATTTGTCCCTGTGGTGTAGGTACACCCACAGTGCTGTTAGGGAGGGAGTTCCAGGATTTTGTCCCTGTGGTGTAGGTACACCCGCAGTGCTGTAAGGGAGGAAGTTCCAGGATTTTGTCCCTGTGGTGTAGGTACACCCACAGTGCTGTTAGGGAGGGAGTTCCAGGATTTTGTCCCTGTGGTGTAGGTACACCAACAGTGCTGTTAGGGAGAGAGTTACAGGATTTTGTCCCTGTGGTGTAGGTACACCCGCAGTGCGGTTAGGGAGGGAGTTCCAGGATTTTGTCCCTGTGGTGTAGGTACACCCACAGTGCTGTTAGGGAGGGAGTTCCAGGATTTTGTCCCTGTGGTGTAGGTACACCCACAGTGCTGTTAGGGAAGGAGTTCCAGGATTTTGTCCCTGTGATGTAGGTACACCCACAGTGCTGTTAGGGAGGGAGTTCCAGGATTTTGTCCCTGTGGTGTAGGTACAGCCACAGTGCTGTTAGGGAGGGAGTTCCAGGATTTTGTCCCTGTGGTGTAGGTACACCCACAGTGCTGTTAGGGAGGGAGTTGCAGGATTTTGTCCGTGTGGTGTAGGTACACCCAGAGTGCTGTAAGGGAGAGTTACAGGATTTTGTCCCTGTGTTGTAGGTACACCCACAGTGCTGTTAGGGAGGGAGTTCCAGGATTTGTCCCTGTGGTGTAGGTACACCCACAGTGCTGTTAGGGAGGGAGTTCCAAGAATTTGTCCCTGTAGTGTAGGTACACCCGCAGTGCTGTTAGGGAGGGAGTTCAAGGATTTTGTCCCTGTGGTGTAGGTACACCCGCAGTGCTGTTAGGGAGGGAGTTCCAGGATTTTGTCCCTGTGGTGTAGGTACACCCAGAGTGCTGTTAGGGAGGGAGTTCCAGGATTTCGTCCCTGTGGTGTAGGTACACCCACAGTGCTGTTAGGGAGGAAGTTCAAGGATTTTGTCCCTGTGGTGTATGTACACCCACAGTGCTGTTAGGGAGGGAGTTCCAGGAATTTGTCCCTGTGGTGTAGGTACACCCACAGTGCTGTTAGGGAGGGAGTTACAGGATTTTGTCCCTGTGCTGTAGGTACACCCACAGTGCTGTTAGGGAGGGAGTTCCAGGATTTTGTCCCTGTGGTGTAGGTACTTCCACGGTGCTGTTAGGGAGGGAGTTCCAGGATTTTGACCCTGTGGTGTAGGTACACCCACAGTGCTGTTAGGGAGGGAGTTCCAGGATTTTGTCCCTGTGGTGTAGGTACTTCCACGGTGCTGTTAGGGAGGGAGTTCGAGGATTTTGACCCTGTGGTGTAGGTACACCCACAGTGCTGTTAGGGAGGGAGTTCCAAGATTTTGTCCCTGTGGTGTAGGTACTTCCACGGTGCTGTTAGGGAGGGAGTTCGAGGATTTTGACCCTGTGGTGTAGGTACACCCACAGTGCTGTTAGGGAGCGAGTTCCAGGATTTTGTCCCTGTGGTGTAGGTACACCCACGGTGCTGTTCGGGAGGGAGTTCCAGGATTTTGTGCCTGTGGTGTACGTACACCCACAGTGCTGTTAGGGAGGGAGTTCCAGGATTTTGTCTGTGTGGTGTAGGTACACCCAGAGTGCTGTTAGGGAGGGAATTCCAGGATTTTGTCCCCGTGGTGTAGGTACACCAACAGTGCTGTTAGGGAGAGAGTTACAGGATTTTGTCCCTGTGGTGTCGGTACACCCACAGTGCTGTTAGGGAGGGAGATCCAGGATTTTGTCCCTGTGGTGTAGGTACACCCACAGTGCTGTTAGGGAGGGAGATCCAGGATTTTGTCCCTGAGGTGCAGGGACACCCACAGTGAAGTTAGGGAGGGAGTTCCAGGTATTTGTCCCTGCGGTGTAGGTACACCCACAGTGCTGTTAGGGAGGGAGTTCCAGGATTTTGTCCCTTTGGTGTAGGTACACCCACAGTGCTGTTAGGGAGGGAGTTCCAAGAATTTGTCCCGGTAGTGTAGGTACACCCGCAGTGCTGTTAGGGAGGAAGTTCCAGGATTTTATCCCTGTGGTGTACGTACACCCACAGTACTGTTAGGGAGAGAGTTACAGGATTTTGTCCCTGTGGTGTAGGTACACACACAGTGAAGTTAGGGAGGGAGTTCCAGGTTTTTGTCCCTGTGGTGTAGGTACACCCACAGTGCTGTTAGGGAGGGAGTTCCAGGATTTGTCCCTGTGGTGTAGGTACACCCACAGTGCTGTTAGGGAGGGAGTTCCCGGATTTTGTCCCTGTGGTGTAGGTACACCCACAGTGCTGTTAGGGAGGGAGTTCCAGAATTTGTCCCTGTAGTGTAGGTACACCCGCAGTGCTGTTAGGGAGGGAGTTCCAGGATTTTGTCCCTGTGGTGTAGGTACACCCACAGTGCTGTTAGGGAGGGAGTTCCAGGATTTTGTCCCTGTGGTGTAGGTACACCCACAGTGCTGTTAGGTGAAGATTTCAAGGATTTTGTCCCTGTGGTGTATGTATACCCACAGTGCTGTTAGGGAGGGAGTTCCAGGATTTGTCCCTGTGGTGTAGGTACACCCACAGTGCTGTTAGGGAGGGAGTTCCAGGATTTTGTCCCTGTGGTGTAGGTGCACCCACAGTGCTGTTAGGGAGGGAGTTCCAGGATTTTGTCCCTGTGGTGTAGGTACTTCCACGGTGCTGTTAGGGAGGGAGTTCCAGGATTTTGTCCCTGTGGTGTAGGTACACCCACAGTGCTGTTAGGGAGGGAGTTCCAGGATTTTGTCCCTGTGGTGTAGGTACTTCCACGGTGCTGTTAGGGAGGGAGTTCCAGGATTTTGACCCTGTGGTGTAGGTACACCCACAGTGCTGTTAGGGAGCGAGTTCCAGGATTTTGTCCCTGTGGTGTAGGTACACCCACGGTGCTGTTCGGGAGGGAGTTCCAGGATTTTGTGCCTGTGGTGTACGTACACCCACAGTGCTGTTAGGGAGGGAGTTCCAGGATTTTGTCTGTGTGGTGTAGGTACACCCAGAGTGCTGTTAGGGAGGGAATTCCAGGATTTTGTCCCCGTGGTGTAGGTACACCAACAGTGCTGTTAGGGAGAGAGTTACAGGATTTTGTCCCTGTGGTGTCGGTACACCCACAGTGCTGTTAGGGAGGGAGATCCAGGATTTTGTCCCTGTGGTGCAGGTACACCCACAGTGAAGTTAGGGAGGGAGTTCCAGGATTTTGTCCCTTTGGAGTAGGTACACCCACAGTGCTGTTAGGGAGGGAGTTCCAGGATTTTGTCCCTTTGGAGTAGGTACACCCACAGTGCTGTTAGGGAGGGAGTTCCAAGAATTTGTCCCTGTAGTGTAGGTACACCCGCAGTGCTGTTAGGGAGGAGGTTCCAGGATTTTATCCCTGTGGTGTACGTACACCCACAGTATTGTTAGGGAGAGAGTTACAGGATTTTGTCCCTGTGGTGTAGGTACACACACAGTGAAGTTAGGGAGGGAGTTCCAGGTATTTGTCCCTACGGTGTAGGTACACCCACAGTGCTGTTAGGGAGGGAGTTCCAGGATTTTGTCCCTTTGGAGTAGGTACACCCACAGTGCTGTTAGGGAGGGAGTTCCAAGAATTTGTCCCTGTAGTGTAGGTACACCCGCAGTGCTGTTAGGGAGGAGGTTCCAGGATTTTATCCCTGTGGTGTACGTACACCCACAGTATTGTTAGGGAGAGAGTTACAGGATTTTGTCCCTGTGGTGTAGGTACACACACAGTGAAGTTAGGGAGGGAGTTCCAGGTTTTTGTCCCTGTGGTGTAGGTACAACCACAGTGCTGTTAGGGAGGGAGTTCCAGGCTTTGTCCCTGTGGTGTAGGTACACCCACAGTGCTGTTAGGGAGGGAGTTCCCGGATTTTGTCCCTGTGGTGTAGGTACACCCACAGTGCTGATAGGGAGGGAGTTCCAGGATTTTGTCCCTGTGATGTAGGTACACCCACAGTGCTGATAGGGAGGGAGTTCCAGGATTTTGTCCATGTGGTGTCGGTACACCCACAGTGCTGTTAGGGAGGGAGTTCCCGGATTTTGTCCCTGTGGTGTAGGTACACCCACAGTGCTGTTACGGAGGGAGTTCCGGGATTTTGTCCCTGTGGTGTAGGTACACCCACAGTGCTGTTGGGGAGGGAGTTCCAGGATTTTGTACATGTGGTGTAGGTACAGCCGTATTGCTCTTAGGGAGGGAGTTCCAGGATTTTGTCCCTGTGGTGTAGGTACACCCACAGTGCTGTTAGGGAGGGAGTTCCAGGATTTTGTCCCTGTGGTGTAGGTACACCCACAGTGCTGTACGGGAGAGTTACAGGATTTTGTCCCTGTGTTGTAGGTACACCCACAGTGCTGTTAGGGAGGGAGTTCCAGGATTTGTACCTGTGGTGCAGGTACACCCACAGTGCTGATAGGGAGGGAGTTCCTAGAATTTGTCCCTGTAGTGTACGTACACCCGCAGTGCTGTTAGGGAGGGAGTTCCAGGATTTTGTCCCTGTGGTGTAGGTACACCCAGAGTGCTGTTAGGGAGGGAGTTCCAGGATTTCGTCCCTGTGGTTTAGGTACACCCACAGTGCTGTTAGGGAGGAAGTTCAAGGATTTTGTCCCTGTGGTGTATGTACACCCACAGTGCTGTTAGGGAGGGAGTTCCAGGAATTTGTCCCTGTGGTGTAGGTACAGCCACAGTGCTGTTAGGGAGGGAGTTCCAGGATTTTGTCCCTGTGCTGTGGGTACACCCACAATACTGTTAAGGAGGGAGTTTCAGGATATTGTCACTGTGGTGAAGATACTTCCACGTTGCTGTTAGGGAGGGAGTTCCAGGATTTTGTCCCTGTGGTGTAGGTACACCCACAGTGCTGTTAGGGAGGGAGTTCCAGGATTTTGTCCCTGTGGTGTAGGTACACCCACGGTGCTGTTAGGGAGGGAGTTCCAGGATTTTGACCCTGTGGTGTAGGTACACCCACAGTGCTGTTAGGGAGCGAGTTCCAGGATTTTGTCCCTGTGGTGTAGGTACACCCACGGTGCTGTTCGGGAGGGAGTTCCAGGATTTTGTGCCTGTGGTGTACGTACACCCACAGTGCTGTTAGGGAGGGAGTTCCAGGATTTTGTCCCTGCAGTGTAGGTACACCCAGAGTGCTGTTAGGGAGGGAATTCCAGGATTTTGTCCCCGTGGTGTAGGTACACCCACAGTGCTGTTAGGGAGAGAGTTACAGGATTTTGTCCCTGTGGTGTAGGTACACCCACAGTGCTGTTAGGGAGAGAGTTACAGGATTTTGTCCCTGTGGTGTAGGTACACCCACAGTGCTGTTAGGGAGGGAGATCCAGGATTTTGTCCCTGTGGTGCAGGTACACCCACAGTGAAGTTAGGGAGGGAGTTCCAGGTATTTGTCCCTGCGGTGTAGGTACACCCACAGTGCTGTTAGGGAGGGAGTTCCAGGATTTTGTCCCTTTGGAGTAGGTACACCCACAGTGCTGTTAGGGAGGGAGTTCCAAGAATTTGTCCCTGTAGTGTAGGTACACCCGCAGTGCTTTTAGGGAGGAAGTTCCAGGATTTTATCCCTGTGGTGTACGTACACCCACAGTATTGTTAGGGAGAGAGTTACAGGATTTTGTCCCTGTGGTGTAGGTACACACACAGTGAAGTTAGGGAGGGAGTTCCAGGTTTTTGTCCCTGTGGTGTAGGTACACCCACAGTGCTGTTAGGGAGGGAGTTCCAGGATTTGTCCCTGTGGTGTAGGTACACCCACAGTGCTGTTAGGGAGGGAGTTCCCGGATTTTGTCCCTGTGGTGTAGGTCCACCCACAGTGCTGATAGGGAGGGAGTTCCAAGAATTTGTCCCTGTAGTGTAGGTACACCCGCAGTGCTGTTAGGGAGGGTGTTCCAGGATTTTGTCCCTGTGGTATAGGTACACCCACAGTGCTGTTAGGGAGGGAGTTCCAGGACTTTGTCCCTGTGGTGTAGGTACACCCACAGTGCTGTTAGGGCGGGAGTTCCAGGATTTTGTCCATGTGGTGTAGGTACACCCGCAGTGCTGTTAGGGAGGGAGTTCCAGGATTTTGTCCGTGTGGTGTAGGTACACCCAGAGTGCTGTAAGGGAGAGTTACAGGATTTTGTCCCTGTGTTGTAGGTACACCCACAGTGCTGTTAGGGAGGGAGTTCCAGGATTTGTACCTGTGGTGTAGGTACACCCACAGTGCTGATAGGGAGGGAGTTCCAAGAATTTGTCCCTGTAGTGTAGGTACACCCGCATTGCTGTTAGGGAGGGAGTTCCAGGCTTTTGTCCCTGTGGTGTAGGTACACCCAGAGTGCTGTTAGGGAGGGAGTTCCAGGATTTCGTCCCTGTGGTGTAGGTACACCCACAGTGCTGTTAGGGAGGAAGTTCAAGGATTTTGTCCCTGTGGTGTATGTACACCCACAGTGCTGTTAGGGAGGGAGTTCCAGGAATTTTTCCCTGTGGTGTAGGTACACCCACAGTGCTGTTAGGGAGGGAGTTCCAAGATTTTGTCCCTGTTGTGCAGGTACAACCACAGTGCTGTTAGGGAGGGAGTTCCAGGATTTTGTCACTGTGGTGAAGGTACTTCCACGGTGCTGTTAGGGAGGGAGTTCCAGGATTTTGTCCCTGTGGTGTAGGTACACCCACAGTGCTGTTAGGGAGGGAGTTCCAAGATTTTGTCCCTGTGGTGTAGGTACTTCCACGGTGCTGTTAGGGAGGGAGTTCGAGGATTTTGACCCTGTGGTGTAGGTACACCCACAGTGCTGTTAGGGAGGGAGTTCCAGGATTTTGTCCCTGTGGTGTAGGTACACCCACGGTGCTGTTCGGGAGGGAGTTCCAGGATTTTGTGCCTGTGGTGTACGTACACCCACAGTGCTGTTAGGGAGGGAGTTCCAGGATTTTGTCTGTGTGGTGTAGGTACACCCAGAGTGCTGTTAGGGAGGGAATTCCAGGATTTTGTCCCCGTGGTGTAGGTACACCAACAGTGCTGTTAGGGAGAGAGTTACAGGATTTTGTCCCTGTGGTGTAGGTACACCCACAGTGCTGTTAGGGAGGGAGATCCAGGATTTTGTCCCTGTGGTGTAGGTACACCCACAGTGAAGTTAGGGAGGGAGTTCCAGGTATTTGTCCCTGTGGTGTAGGTACACCCACAGTGCTGTTAGGGAGGGAGTTCCAGGATTTTGTCCCTTTGGTGTAGGTACACCCACAGTGCTGTTAGGGAGGGAGTTCCAAGAATTTGTCCCTGTAGTGTAGGTACACCCGCAGTGCTGTTAGGGAGGAAGTTCCAGGATTTTATACCTGTGGTGTACGTACACCCACAGTACTGTTAGGGAGAGAGTTACAGGATTGTGTCCCTGTGGTGTAGGTACACCCACAGTGCTGTTAGGGAGGGAGTTCCAGGATTTCGTCCCTGTGTTGTAGGTACACCCACAGTGCTGTTAGGGAGGAAGTTCAAGGATTTTGTCCCTGTGGTGTATGTACACCCACAGTGCTGTTAGGGAGGGAGTTCCAGGAATTTGTCCCTGTGGTGTAGGTACACCCACAGTGCTGTTAGGGAGGGAGTTCCAGGATTTTGTCACTGTGGTGAAGGTACTTCCACGGTGCTGTTAGGGAGGGAGTTCCAGGATTTTGTCCCTGTGGTGTAGGTACTTCCACGGTGCTGTTAGGGAGGGAGTTCGAGGATTTTGACCCTGTGGTGTAGGTACACCCACAGTGCTGTTAGGGAGGGAGTTCCAAGATTTTGTCCCTGTGGTGTAGGTACTTCCACGGTGCTGTTAGGGAGGGAGTTCCAGGATTTTGACCCTGTGGTGTAGGTACACCCACAGTGCTGTTAGGGAGGGAGTTCCAGGATTTTGTCCCTGTGGTGTAGGTACACCCACGGTGCTGTTCGGGAGGGAGTTCCAGGATTTTGTGCCTGTGGTGTACGTACACCCACAGTGCTGTTAGGGAGGGAGTTCCAGGATTTTGTCTGTGTGGTGTAGGTACACCCAGAGTGCTGTTAGGGAGGGAATTCCAGGATTTTGTCCCCGTGGTGTAGGTACACCAACAGTGCTGTTAGGGAGAGAGTTACAGGATTTTGTCCCTGTGGTGTCGGTACACCCACAGTGCTGTTAGGGAGGGAGATCCAGGATTTTGTCCCTGTGGTGCAGGTACACCCACAGTGAAGTTAGGGAGGGAGTTCCAGGATTTTGTCCCTTTGGAGTAGGTACACCCACAGTGCTGTTAGGGAGGGAGTTCCAGGATTTTGTCCCTTTGGTGTAGGTACACCCACAGTGCTGTTAGGGAGGGAGTTCCAAGAATTTGTCCCTGTAGTGTAGGTACACCCGCAGTGCTGTTAGGGAGGAGGTTCCAGGATTTTATCCCTGTGGTGTACGTACACCCACAGTATTGTTAGGGAGAGAGTTACAGGATTTTGTCCCTGTGGTGTAGGTACACACACAGTGAAGTTAGGGAGGGAGTTCCAGGTATTTGTCCCTGCGGTGTAGGTACACCCACAGTGCTGTTAGGGAGGGAGTTCCAGGATTTTGTCCCTTTGGAGTAGGTACACCCACAGTGCTGTTAGGGAGGGAGTTCCAAGAATTTGTCCCTGTAGTGTAGGTACACCCGCAGTGCTGTTAGGGAGGAGGTTCCAGGATTTTATCCCTGTGGTGTACGTACACCCACAGTATTGTTAGGGAGAGAGTTACAGGATTTTGTCCCTGTGGTGTAGGTACACACACAGTGAAGTTAGGGAGGGAGTTCCAGGTTTTTGTCCCTGTGGTGTAGGTACAACCACAGTGCTGTTAGGGAGGGAGTTCCAGGCTTTGTCCCTGTGGTGTAGGTACACCCACAGTGCTGTTAGGGAGGGAGTTCCCGGATTTTGTCCCTGTGGTGTAGGTACACCCACAGTGCTGATAGGGAGGGAGTTCCAGGATTTTGTCCCTGTGGTGTAGGTACACCCACAGTGCTGATAGGGAGGGAGTTCCAGGATTTTGTCCATGTGGTGTAGGTACACCCACAGTGCTGTTAGGGAGGGAGTTCCCGGATTTTGTCCCTGTGGTGTAGGTACACCCACAGTGCTGATAGGGAGGGAGTTCCCGGATTTTGTCCCTGTGGTGTAGGTACACCCACAGTGCTGATAGGGAGGGAGTTCCAGGATTTTGTCCATGTGGTGTAGGTACACCCGCAGTGCTGTTAGGGAGGGAGTTCCAGGATTTTGTCCCTGTGGTGTAGGTACACCCACAGTGCTGTTAGGGAGGGAGTTCCAGGATTTTGTCCGTGTGGTGTAGGTACACCCAGAGTGCTGTACGGGAGAGTTACAGGATTTTGTCCCTGTGTTGTAGGTACACCCACAGTGCTGTTAGGGAGGGAGTTCCAGGATTTGTACCTGTGGTGTAGGTACACCCACAGTGCTGATAGGGAGGGAGTTCCAAGAATTTGTCCCTGTAGTGTACGTACACCCGCAGTGCTGTTAGGGAGGGAGTTCCAGGCTTTTGTCCCTGTGGTGTAGGTACACCCAGAGTGCTGTTAGGGAGGGAGTTCCAGGATTTCGTCCCTGTGGTGTAGGTACACCCACAGTGCTGTTAGGGAGGAAGTTCAAGGATTTTGTCCCTGCGGTGTATGTACACCCACAGTGCTGTTAGGGAGGGAGTTCCAGGAATTTGTCCCTGTGGTGTAGGTACACCCACAGTGCTGTTAGGGAGGGAGTTCCAAGATTTTGTCCCTGTTGTGCAGGTACACCCACAATACTGTTAAGGAGGGAGTTTCAGGATATTGTCACTGTGGTGAAGATACTTCCACGTTGCTGTTAGGGAGGGAGTTCCAGGATTTTGTCCCTGTGGTGTAGGTACACCCACAGTGCTGTTAGGGAGGGAGTTCCAAGATTTTGTCCCTGTGGTGTAGGTACACCCACGGTGCTGTTCGGGAGGGAGTTCCAGGATTTTGACCCTGTGGTGTAGGTACACCCACAGTGCTGTTAGGGAGCGAGTTCCAGGATTTTGTCCCTGTGGTGTAGGTACACCCACGGTGCTGTTCGGGAGGGAGTTCCAGGATTTTGTGCCTGTCGTGTACGTACACCCACAGTGCTGTTAGGGAGGGAGTTCCAGGATTTTGTCTGTGTGGTGTAGGTACACCCAGAGTGCTGTTAGGGAGGGAATTCCAGGATTTTGTCCCCGTGGTGTAGGTACACCCACAGTGCTGTTAGGGAGAGAGTTACAGGATTTTGTCCCTGTGGTGTAGGTACACCCACAGTGCTGTTAGGGAGAGAGTTACAGGATTTTGTCCCTGTGGTGTAGGTACACCCACAGTGCTGTTAGGGAGGGAGATCCAGGATTTTGTCCCTGTGGTGCAGGTACACCCACAGTGAAGTTAGGGAGGGAGTTCCAGGTATTTGTCCCTGCGGTGTAGGTACACCCACAGTGCTGTTAGGGAGGGAGTTCCAGGATTTTGTCCCTTTGGAGTAGGTACACCCACAGTGCTGTTAGGGAGGGAGTTCCAAGAATTTGTCCCTGTAGTGTAGGTACACCCGCAGTGCTTTTAGGGAGGAAGTTCCAGGATTTTATCCCTGTGGTGTAAGTACACCCACAGTATTGTTAGGGAGAGAGTTACAGGATTTTGTCCCTGTGGTGTAGGTACACACACAGTGAAGTTAGGGAGGGAGTTCCAGGTTTTTGTCCCTGTGGTGTAGGTACACCCACAGTGCTGTTAGGGAGGGAGTTCCAGGATTTGTCCCTGTGGTGTAGGTACACCCACAGTGCTGTTAGGGAGGGAGTTCCCGGATTTTGTCCCTGTGGTGTAGGTCCACCCACAGTGCTGATAGGGAGGGAGTTCCAAGAATTTGTCCCTGTAGTGTAGGTACACCCGCAGTGCTGTTAGGGAGGGTGTTCCAGGATTTTGTCCCTGTGGTATAGGTACACCCACAGTGCTGTTAGGGAGGGAGTTCCAGGACTTTGTCCCTGTGGTGTAGGTACACCCACAGTGCTGTTAGGGAGGGAGTTCCAGGATTTTGTCCATGTGGTGTAGGTACACCCGCAGTGCTGTTAGGGAGGGAGTTCCAGGATTTTGTCCGTGTGGTGTAGGTACACCCAGAGTGCTGTAAGGGAGAGTTACAGGATTTTGTCCCTGTGTTGTAGGTACACCCACAGTGCTGTTAGGGAGGGAGTTCCAGGATTTGTACCTGTGGTGTAGGTACACCCGCATTGCTGTTAGGGAGGGAGTTCCAGGCTTTTGTCCCTGTGGTGTAGGTACACCCAGAGTGCTGTTAGGGAGGGAGTTCCAGGATTTCGTCCCTGTGGTGTAGGTACACCCACAGTGCTGTTAGGGAGGAAGTTCAAGGATTTTGTCCCTGTGGTGTATGTACACCCACAGTGCTGTTAGGGAGGGAGTTCCAGGAATTTTTCCCTGTGGTGTAGGTACACCCACAGTGCTGTTAGGGAGGGAGTTCCAAGATTTTGTCCCTGTTGTGCAGGTACAACCACAGTGCTGTTAGGGAGGGAGTTCCAGGATTTTGTCACTGTGGTGAAGGTACTTCCACGGTGCTGTTAGGGAGGGAGTTCCATGATTTTGTCCCTGTGGTGTAGGTACACCCACAGTGCTGTTAGGGAGGGAGTTCCAAGATTTTGTCCCTGTGGTGTAGGTACTTCCACGGTGCTGTTAGGGAGGGAGTTCGAGGATTTTGACCCTGTGGTGTAGGTACACCCACAGTGCTGTTAGGGAGCGAGTTCCAGGATTTTGTCCCTGTGGTGTAGGTACACCCACGGTGCTGTTCGGGAGGGAGTTCCAGGATTTTGTGCCTGTGGTGTACGTACACCCACAGTGCTGTTAGGGAGGGAGTTCCAGGATTTTGTCTGTGTGGTGTAGGTACACCCAGAGTGCTGTTAGGGAGGGAATTCCAGGATTTTGTCCCCGTGGTGTAGGTACACCAACAGTGCTGTTAGGGAGAGAGTTACAGGATTTTGTCCCTGTGGTGTAGGTACACCCACAGTGCTGTTAGGGAGGGAGATCCAGGATTTTGTCCCTGTGGTGCAGGTACACCCACAGTGAAGTTAGGGAGGGAGTTCCAGGTATTTGTCCCTGCGGTGTAGGTACACCCACAGTGCTGTTAGGGAGGGAGTTCCAGGATTTTGTCCCTTTGGTGTAGGTACACCCACAGTGCTGTTAGGGAGGGAGTTCCAAGAATTTGTCCCTGTAGTGTAGGTACACCCGCAGTGCTGTTAGGGAGGAAGTTCCAGGATTTTATACCTGTGGTGTACGTACACCCACAGTACTGTTAGGGAGAGAGTTACAGGATTTTGTCCCTGTGGTGTAGGTACACACACAGTGAAGTTAGGGAGGGAGTTCCAGGTATTTGTCCCTGTGGTGTAGGTACACCCACAGCGCTGTTAGGGAGGGAGTTCCAGGATTTGTCCCTGTGGTGTAGGTACACCCACAGTGCTGTTAGGGTGGGAATTCCCGGATTTTGTCCCTGTGGTGTAGGTACACCCACAGTGCTGATAGGGAGGGAGTTCCAAGAATTTGTCCCTGTAGTGTAGGTACACCCGCACTGCTGTTAGGGAGGGTGTTCCAGGATTTTGTCCCTGTGGTATAGGTACACCCACAGTGCTGTTAGGGAGGGAGTTCCAGGACTTTGTACCTGTGGTGTCGGTACACCCACAGTGCTGTTAGGGAGAGAGTTACAGGATTTTTTCCCTGTGTTGTAGGTACACCCACAGTACTGTTAGGGAGAGAGTTACAGGATTTTGTCCCTGTGGTGTAGGTACACCCGCAGTGAAGTTAGGGAGGGAGTTCCAGGTTTTTGTCCCTGTGCTGTAGGTACACCCACAATGCTGTTAGGGAGGGAGTTCCAGGATTTTGTCCCTGTGGTGAAGGTACTTCCACGGTGCTGTTAGCGTGGGAGTTCCAGGATTTTGTCCCTGTGGTGTAGGTACACCCACAGTGCTGTTAGGGAGGGAGTTCCAGGATTTTGTCCCTTTGGTGTAGGTACACCCACAGTGCTGTTTGGGAGGGAGTTCGAGGATTTTGACCCTGTGGTGTAGGTACACCCACAGTGCTGTTAGGGAGGGAGTTCCAGGATTTTGTCCCTGTGGTGTAGGTACACCCACGGTGCTGTTTGGGAGGGAGTTCGAGGATTTTGACCCTGTGGTGTAGGTACACCCACAGTGCTGTTAGGGAGGGAGTTCCAGGATTTTGTCCCTGTGGTGTAGGTACACCCACGGTGCTGTTTGGGAGGGAGTTCTAGGATTTTGACCCTGTGGTGTAGGTACACCCACAGTGCTGTTAGGGAGGGAGTTCCAGGATTTTGTCCCTGTGGTGTAGGTACACCCACAGTGCTGTTAGGGAGGGAGTTCCAGGATTTTGTCCCTGTGGTGTAGGTACACCCACAGTGCTGTTAGGGAGGGAGTTCCAGGATTTTGTCCCTGTGGTGTAGGTACACCCACAGTGCTGTTAGGGAGGGAGTTCCAGGATTTTGTCCCTGTGGTGTAGGTACACCCACAGTGCTGTTAGGGAGGGAGTTCCAGGATTTTGTCCCTGTGGTGTAGGTACACCCACAGTGCTGTTAGGGAGGGAGTTCCAGGATTTTGTCCCTGTGGTGTAGGTACACCCACAGTGCTGTTAGGGAGGGAGTTCCAGGATTTTGTCCCTGTGGTGTAGGTACACCCACAGTGCTGTTAGGGAGGGAGTTCCAGGATTTTGTCCCTGTGGTGTAGGTACACCCACAGTGCTGTTAGGGAGGGAGTTCCAGGATTTTGTCCCTGTGGTGTAGGTACACCCACAGTGCTGTTAGGGAGGGAGTTCCAGGAATTTGTCCCTGTGGTGTAGGTACACCCACAGTGCTGTTAGGGAGGGAGTTCCAGGATTTTGTCCCTGTGGTGTAGGTACACCCACAGTGCTGTTAGGGAGGGAGTTCCAGGATTTTGTCCCTGTGGTGTAGGTACACCCACAGTGCTGTTAGGGAGGGAGTTCCAGGATTTTGTCCCTGTGGTGTAGGTACACCCACAGTGCTGTTAGGGAGGGAGTTCCAGGATTTTGTCCCTGTGGTGTAGGTACACCCACAGTGCTGTTAGGGAGGAGTTCCAGGATTTTGTCCCTGTGGTGTAGGTACACCCACAGTGCTGTTAGGGAGGGAGTTCCAGGATTTTGTCCCTGTGGTGTAGGTACACCCACAGTGCTGTTAGGGAGGGAGTTCCAGGATTTTGTCCCTGTGGTGTAGGTACACCCACAGTGCTGTTAGGGAGGGAGTTCCAGGATTTTGTCCCTGTGGTGTAGGTACACCCACAGTGCTGTTAGGGAGGGAGTTCCAGGATTTTGTCCCTGTGGTGTAGGTACACCCACAGTGCTGTTAGGGAGGAGTTCCAGGATTTTGTCCCTGTGGTGTAGGTACACCCACAGTGCTGTTAGGGAGGGAGTTCCAGGATTTTGTCCCTGTGGTGTAGGTACACCCACAGTGCTGTTAGGGAGGGAGTTCCAGGATTTTGTCCCTGTGGTGTAGGTACACCCACAGTGCTGTTAGGGAGGGAGTTCCAGGATTTTGTCCCTGTGGTGTAGGTACACCCACAGTGCTGTTAGGGAGGGAGTTCCAGGATTTTGTCCCTGTGGTGTAGGTACACCCACAGTGCTGTTAGGGAGGGAGTTCCAGGATTTTGTCCCTGTGGTGTAGGTACACCCACAGTGCTGTTAGGGAGGGAGTTCCAGGATTTTGTCCCTGTGGTGTAGGTACACCCACAGTGCTGTTAGGGAGGGAGTTCCAGGATTTTGTCCCTGTGGTGTAGGTACACCCACAGTGCTGTTAGGGAGGGAGTTCCAGGATTTTGTCCCTGTGGTGTAGGTACACCCACAGTGCTGTTAGGGAGGGAGTTCCAGGATTTTGTCCCTGTGGTGTAGGTACACCCACAGTGCTGTTAGGGAGGGAGTTCCAGGATTTTGTCCCTGTGGTGTAGGTACACCCACAGTGCTGTTAGGGAGGGAGTTCCAGGATTTTGTCCCTGTGGTGTAGGTACACCCACAGTGCTGTTAGGGAGGGAGTTCCAGGATTTTGTCCCTGTGGTGTAGGTACACCCACAGTGCTGTTAGGGAGGGAGTTCCAGGATTTTGTCCCTTTGGGGTAGGTACACCCACAGTGCTGTTAGGGAGAGATTTCCAGGATTTTTTCCTGTGGTGTAGGTACACCCACAGTGCTGTTAGGGAGGGAGTTCAAGGATTTTGTCCCTGTGGTCTAGGTACACCCACAGTGCTGTTAGGGAGGGAGTTCCAGGATTTTGTCCCTGTGGTGTAGGTACACCCACAGTGCTGTTAGGGAGGGAGTTCCAGGATTTTGTCGCTGTGGTGTAGCTACACCACAGTGCTGTAATGGAGGGAATTCCAGGATTTTGTCCCTGTGGTGTAGGTACACCCAGAGTGCTGTTAGGGAGGGAGTTCCAGGATTTCGTCCCTGTGGTGTAGGTACACCCACAGTGCTGTTAGGGAGGAAGTTCAAGGATTTTGTCCCTGTGGTGTATGTACACCCACAGTGCTGTTAGGGAGGGAGTTCCAGGAATTTGTCCCTGTGGTGTAGGTACACCCACAGTGCTGTTAGGGAGGGAGTTCCAAGATTTTGTCCCTGTTGTGCAGGTACAACCACAGTGCTGTTAGGGAGGGTGTTCCAGGATTTTGTCCATGTGGTGTAGGTACACCCGCAGTGCTGTTAGGGAGGGAGTTCCAGGATTTTGTCCATGTGGTGTAGGTACACCCGCAGTGCTGTTAGGGAGGGAGTTCCAGGATTTTGTCCGTGTGGTGTAGGTACACCCAGAGTGCTGTAAGGGAGAGTTCCAGGATTTTGTCACTGTGTTGTAGGTACACCCACAGTGCTGTTAGGGAGGGAGTTCCAGGATTTGTACCTGTGGTGTAGGTACACCCACAGTGCTGATAGGGAGGGAGTTCCAAGAATTTGTCCCTGTAGTGTAGGTACACCCGCAGTGCTGTTAGGGAGGGAGTTCAAGGATTTTGTCCCTGTGGTGTAGGTACACCCAGAGTGCTGTTAGGGAGGGAGTTCCAGGATTTCGTCCCTGTGGTGTAGGTACACCCACAGTGCTGTTAGGGAGGAAGTTCAAGGATTTTGTCCCTGTGGTGTATGTACACCCACAGTGCTGTTAGGGAGGGAGTTCCAGGAATTTGTCCATGTGGTGTAGGTACACCCACAGTGCTGTTAGGGAGGGAGTTCCAAGATTTTGTCCCTGTGGTGTAGGTACACCCACAGTGCTGTTAGGGAGGGAGTTCCAAGATTTTGTCCCTGTGGTGTAGGTACTTCCACGGTGCTGTTAGGGAGGGAGTTCGAGGATTTTGACCCTGTGGTGTAGGTACACCCACAGTGCTGTTAGGGAGCGAGTTCCAGGATTTTGTCCCTGTGGTGTAGGTACACCCACGGTGCTGTTCGGGAGGGAGTTCCAGGATTTTGTGCCTGTGGGGTACGTACACCCACAGTGCTGTTAGGGAGGGAGTTCCAGGATTTTGTCTGTGTGGTGTAGGTACACCCAGAGTGCTGTTAGGGAGGGAATTCCAGGATTTTGTCCCCGTGGTGTAGGTACACCAACAGTGCTGTTAGGGAGAGAGTTACAGGATTTTGTCCCTGTGGTGTAGGTACACCCACAGTGCTGTTAGGGAGGGAGATCCAGGATTTTGTCCCTGTGGTGCAGGTACACCCACAGTGAAGTTAGGGAGGGAGTTCCAGGTATTTGTCCCTGCGGTGTAGGTACACCCACAGTGCTGTTAGGGAGGGAGTTCCAGGATTTTGTCCCTTTGGTGTAGGTACACCCACAGTGCTGTTAGGGAGGGAGTTCCAAGAATTTGTCCCTGTAGTGTAGGTACACCCGCAGTGCTGTTAGGGAGGAAGTTCCAGGATTTTATACCTGTGGTGTACGTACACCCACAGTACTGTTAGGGAGAGAGTTACAGGATTTTGTCCCTGTGGTGTAGGTACACACTCAGTGAAGTTAGGGAGGGAGTTCCAGGTATTTGTCCCTGTGGTGTAGGTACACCCACAGCGCTGTTAGGGAGGGAGTTCCAGGATTTGTCCCTGTGGTGTAGGTACACCCACAGTGCTGTTAGGGAGGGAGTTCCCGGATTTTGTCCCTGTGGTGTAGGTACACCCACAGTGCTGATAGGGAGGGAGTTCCAAGAATTTGTCCCTGTAGTGTAGGTACTCCCGCACTGCTGTTAGGGAGGGAGTTCCAGGATTTTGTCCCTGTGGTGTAGGTACACCCACAGTGCTGTTAGGGAGGGAGTTCCAGGACTTTGTCCCTGTGGTGTAGGTACACCCACAGTGCTGTTAGGGAGAGAGTTACAGGATTTTGTCCCTGTGTTGTAGGTACACCCACAGTACTGTTAGGGAGAGAGTTACAGGATTTTGTCCCTGTGGTGTAGGTACACCCGCAGTGAAGTTAGGGAGGGAGTTCCAGGTTTTTGTCCCTGTGCTGTAGGTACACCCACAATGCTGTTAGGGAGGGAGTTCCAGGATTTTGTCCCTGTGGTGAAGGTACTTCCACGGTGCTGTTAGCGTGGGAGTTCCAGGATTTTGTCCCTGTGGTGTAGGTACACCCACAGTGCTGTTAGGGAGGGAGTTCCAGGATTTTGTCCCTTTGGTGTAGGTACATCCATGGTGCTGTTTGGGAGGGAGTTCGAGGATTTTGACCCTGTGGTGTAGGTACACCCACAGTGCTGTTAGGGAGGGAGTTCCAGGATTTTGTCCCTGTGGTGTAGGTACACCCACGGTGCTGTTCGGGAGGGAGTTCCAGGATTTTGTGCCTGTGGTGTACGTACACCCACAGTGCTGTTAGGGAGGGAGTTCCAGGATTTGTACCTGTGGTGTAGGTACACCCACAGTGCTGATAGGGAGGGAGTTCCAAGAATTTGTCCCTGTGGTGTAGGCACACCCGCAGTGCTGTTAGGGAGGGAGTTCCAGGCTTTTGTCCCTGTGGTGTAGGTACACCCAGAGTGCTGTTAGGGAGGGAGTTCCAGGATTTTGTCCCTGTGGTGTAGGTACACCCACAGTGCTGTTAGGGAGGAAGTTCAAGGATTTTGTCCCTGTGGTGTATGTACACCCACAGTGCTGTTAGGGAGGGAGTTCCAGGAATTTGTCCCTGTGGTGTAGGTACACCCACAGTGCTGTTAGGGAGGGAGTTCCAAGATTTTGTCCCTGTTCTGCAGGTACACCCACAGTGCTGTTAGGGAGGGAGTTCCAGGATTTTGTCACTGTGGTGAAGGTACTTCCACGGTGCTGTTAGGGAGCGAGTTCCAGGATTTTGTCCCTGTGGTGTAGGTACACCCACAGTGCTGTTAGGGAGGGAGTTCCAAGATTTTGTCCCTGTGGTGTAGGTACTTCCACGGTGCTGTTAGGGAGGGAGTTCGAGGATTTTGACCCTGTGGTGTAGGTACACCCACAGTGCTGCTAGGGAGGGAGTTCCAGGATTTTGTCCCTGTGGTGTAGGTACACCCACGGTGCTGTTCGGGAGGGAGTTCCAGGATTTTGTGCCTGTGGTGTACGTACACCCACAGTGCTGTTAGGGAGGGAGTTCCAGGATTTTGTCTGTGTGGTGTAGGTACACCAACAGTGCTGTTAGGGAGAGAGTTACAGGATTTTGTCCCTGTGGTGTAGGTACACCCACAGTGCTGTTAGGGAGGGAGATCCAGGATTTTGTCCCTGTGGTGCAGGGACACCCACAGTGAAGTTAGGGAGGGAGTTCCAGGTATTTGTCCCTGCGGTGTAGGTACACCCACAGTGCTGTTAGGGAGGGAGTTCCAGGATTTTGTCCCTTTGGTGTAGGTACACCCACAGTGCTGTTAGGGAGGGAGTTCCAGGATTTCGTCCCTGTGGTGTAGGTACACCAACAGTGCTGTTAGGGAGAGAGTTACAGGATTTTGTCCCTGTGGTGTAGGTACACCCAGAGTGCTGTTAGGGAGGGAGTTCCAGGATTTTGTCCCTGTGGTGTAGGTACACCAACAGTGCTGTTAGGGAGAGAGTTACAGGATTTTGTCCCTGTGGTGTAGGTACACCCACAGTGCTGTTAGGGAGGGAGATCCAGGATTTTGTCCCTGTGGTGTAGGTACACCCACAGTGAAGTTAGGGAGGGAGTTCCAGGTATTTGTCCCTGCGGTGTAGGTACACCCACAGTGCTGTTAGGGAGGGAGTTCCAGGATTTTGTCCCTTTGGAGTAGGTACACCCACAGTGCTGTTAGGGAGGGAGTTCCAGGATTTTGTCCCTTTGGAGTAGGTACACCCACAGTGCTGTTAGGGAGGGAGTTCCAAGAATTTGTCCCTGTAGTGTAGGTACACCCGCAGTGCTTTTAGGGAGGAAGTTCCAGGATTTTATCCCTGTGGTGTACGTACACCCACAGTATTGTTAGGGAGAGAGTTGCAGGATTTTGTCCCTGTGGTGTAGGTACACACACAGTGAAGTTAGGGAGGGAGTTCCAGGTTTTTGTCCCTGTGGTGTAGGTACACCCACAGTGCTGTTAGGGAGGGAGTTCCAGGATTTGTCCCTGTGGTGTAGGTACACCCACAGTGCTGTTAGGGAGGGAGTTCCCGGATTTTGTCCCTGTGGTGTAGGTACACCCACAGTGCTGATAGGGAGGGAGTTCCAAGAATTTGTCCCTGTAGTGTAGGTACACCCGCAGTGCTGTTAGGGAGGGTGTTCCAGGATTTTGTCCCTGTGGTAAAGGTACACCCACAGTGCTGTTAGGGAGGGAGTTCCAGGACTTTGTCCCTGTGGTGTAGGTACACCCACAGTGCTGTTAGGGAGGGAGTTCCAGGATTTTGTCCATGTGGTGTAGGTACACCCGCAGTGCTGTTAGGGAGGGAGTTCCAGGATTTTGTCCCTGTGGTGTAGGTACACCCACAGTGCTGTTAGGGAGGGAGTTCCAGGATTTTGTCCGTGTGTTGTAGGTACACCCACAGTACTGTTAGGGAGAGAGTTACAGGATTTTGTCCCTGTGGTGTAGGTACACCCGCAGTGAAGTTAGGGAGGGAGTTCCAGGTTTTTGTCCCTGTGCTGTAGGTACACCCACAATGCTGTTAGGGAGGGAGTTCCAGGATTTTGTCCCTGTGGTGAAGGTACTTCCACGGTGCTGTTAGCGTGGGAGTTCCAGGATTTTGTCCCTGTGGTGTAGGTACACCCACAGTGCTGTTAGGGAGGGAGTTCCAGGATTTTGTCCCTTTGGTGTAGGTACACCCACAGTGCTGTTAGGGAGGGAGTTCCAGGATTTCGTCCCTGTGGTGTAGGTACACCAACAGTGCTGTTAGGGAGAGAGTTACAGGATTTTGTCCCTGTGGTGTAGGTACACCCAGAGTGCTGTTAGGGAGGGAGTTCCAGGATTTTGTCCCTGTGGTGTAGGTACACCAACAGTGCTGTTAGGGAGAGAGTTACAGGATTTTGTCCCTGTGGTGTAGGTACACCCACAGTGCTGTTAGGGAGGGAGATCCAGGATTTTGTCCCTGTGGTGCAGGTACACCCACAGTGAAGTTAGGGAGGGAGTTCCAGGTATTTGTCCCTGCGGTGTAGGTACACCCACAGTGCTGTTAGGGAGGGAGTTCCAGGATTTTGTCCCTTTGGAGTAGGTACACCCACAGTGCTGTTAGGGAGGGAGTTCCAGGATTTTGTCCCTTTGGAGTAGGTACACCCACAGTGCAGTTAGGGAGGGAGTTCCAAGAATTTGTCCCTGTAGTGTAGGTACACCCGCAGTGCTTTTAGGGAGGAAGTTCCAGGATTTTATCCCTGTGGTGTACGTACACCCACAGTATTGTTAGGGAGAGAGTTGCAGGATTTTGTCCCTGTGGTGTAGGTACACACACAGTGAAGTTAGGGAGGGAGTTCCAGGTTTTTGTCCCTGTGGTGTAGGTACACCCACAGTGCTGTTAGGGAGGGAGTTCCAGGATTTGTCCCTGTGGTGTAGGTACACCCACAGTGCTGTTAGGGAGGGAGTTCCCGGATTTTGTCCCTGTGGTGTAGGTACACCCACAGTGCTGATAGGGAGGGAGTTCCAAGAATTTGTCCCTGTAGTGTAGGTACACCCGCAGTGCTGTTAGGGAGGGTGTTCCAGGATTTTGTCCCTGTGGTAAAGGTACACCCACAGTGCTGTTAGGGAGGGAGTTCCAGGACTTTGTCCCTGTGGTGTAGGTACACCCACAGTGCTGTTAGGGAGGGAGTTCCAGAATTTTGTCCATGTGGTGTAGGTACACCCGCAGTGCTGTTAGGGAGGGAGTTCCAGGATTTTGTCCCTGTGGTGTAGGTACACCCACAGTGCTGTTAGGGAGGGAGTTCCAGGATTTTGTCCGTGTGTTGTAGGTACACCCACAGTACTGTTAGGGAGAGAGTTACAGGATTTTGTCCCTGTGGTGTAGGTACACCCGCAGTGAAGTTAGGGAGGGAGTTCCAGGATTTTGTCCCTGTGGTGTAGGTACACCCACAGTGCTGTTAGGGAGGGAGTTCCAGGATTTTGTCCCTGTGGTGTAGGTACTCCCAAACCGCTGTTAGCGTGGGAGTTCCAGGATTTTGTCCCTGTGGTGTAGGTACACCCACAGTGCTGTTAGGGAGGGAGTTCCAGGATTTTGTCCCTGTGGTGTAGGTACACCCACAGTGCTGTTAGGGAGGGAGTTCGAGGATTTTGTCCCTGTGGTGTAGGTACACCCACAGTGCTGTTAGGGAGGGAGTTCCAGGATTTTGTCCCTGTGGTGTAGGTACACCCACGGTGCTGTTAGGGAGGGAGTTCGAGGATTTTGACCCTGTGGTGTAGGTACACCCACAGTGCTGTTAGGGAGGGAGTTCCAGGATTTTGTCCCTGTGGTGTAGGTACACCCACGGTGCTGTTCGGGAGGGAGTTCCAGGATTTTGTGCCTGTGGTGTACGTACACCCACAGTGCTGTTAGGGAGGGAGTTCCAGGATTTTGTCCGTGTGGTGTAGGTACACCCAGAGTGCTGTTAGGGAGGGAATTCCAGGATTTTGTCCCCGTGGTGTAGGTACACCAACAGTGCTGTTACGGAGAGAGTTACAGGATTTTGTCCCTGTGGTGTAGGTACACCCACAGTGTTGTAAGGGAGGGAATTCCAGGATTTTGTCGCTGTGGTGTAGCTACACCACAGTGCTGTAATGGAGGGAATTCCAGGATTTTGTCCCTGTGGTGTACGTACACCCACAGTGAAGTTAGGGAGGGAGTTCCAGGTATTTGTCCCTGTAGTGTAGGTACACCCGCAGTGCTGTTAGGGAGGGAGTTCCAGGATTTTGTCCCTGTGGTGTAGGTACACCCACAGTGCTGTTAGGGAGGGAGTTCCAGGATTTTGTCCCTGTGGTGTAGGTACACCCACAGTGCTGTTAGGGAGGGAGTTCCAGGATTTTGTCCATGTGGTGTAGGTACACCCGCAGTGCTGTTAGGGAGGGAGTTCCAGGATTTTGTCCGTGTGGTGTAGGTACACCCAGAGTGCTGTAAGGGAGGGAGTTCCAGGATTTTGTCCCTGTGTTGTAGGTACACCCACAGTGCTGTTAGGGAGGGAGTTCCAGGATTTTGTCCCTGTGGTGTAGGTACACCCACAGTGCTGATAGGGAGGGAGTTCCAAGAATTTGTCCCTGTAGTGTAGGTACACCCGCAGTGCTGTTAGGGAGGGAGTTCCAGGTATTTGTCCCTGTGGTGTAGGTACCCCCAGAGTGCTGTTAGGGAGGGAGTTCCAGGATTTCGTCCCTGTGGTGTAGGTACACCCACAGTGCTGTTAGGGAGGAAGTTCAAGGATTTTGTCCCTGTGGTGTATGTACACCCACAGTGCTGTTAGGGAGGGAGTTCCAGGAATTTGTCCCTGTGGTGTAGGTACACCCACAGTGCTGTTAGGGAGGGAGTTCCAGGATTTTGTCCCTGTGGTGTAGGTACACCCACAGTGCTGTTAGGGAGGGAGTTCCAGGATTTTGTCCCTGTGGTGTAGGTACTTCCACGGTGCTGTTAGGGAGGGAGTTCCAGGATTTTGACCCTGTGGTGTAGGTACACCCACAGTGCTGTTAGGGAGCGAGTTCCAGGATTTTGTCCCTGTGGTGTAGGTACACCCACGGTGCTGTTCGGGAGGGAGTTCCAGGATTTTGTGCCTGTGGTGTACGTACACCCACAGTGCTGTTAGGGAGGGAGTTCCAGGATTTTGTCTGTGTGGTGTAGGTACACCCAGAGTGCTGTTAGGGAGGGAATTCCAGGATTTTGTCCCCGTGGTGTAGGTACACCAACAGTGCTGTTAGGGAGAGAGTTACAGGATTTTGTCCCTGTGGTGTAGGTACACCCACAGTGCTGTTAGGGAGGGAGATCCAGGATTTTGTCCCTGTGGTGCAGGTACACCCACAGTGAAGTTAGGGAGGGAGTTCCAGGTATTTGTCCCTGCGGTGTAGGTACACCCACAGTGCTGTTAGGGAGGGAGTTCCAGGATTTTGTCCCTTTGGTGTAGGTACACCCACAGTGCTGTTAGGGAGGGAGTTCCAAGAATTTGTCCCTGTAGTGTAGGTACACCCGCAGTGCTGTTAGGGAGGAAGTTCCAGGATTTTATACCTGTGGTGTACGTACACCCACAGTACTGTTAGGGAGAGAGTTACAGGATTTTGTCCCTCTGGTGTAGGTACACACTCAGTGAAGTTAGGGAGGGAGTTCCAGGATTTGTCCCTGTGGTGTAGGTACACCCGCAGTGCTGTAAGGGAGGAAGTTCCAGGATTTTGTCCCTGTGGTGTAGGTACACCCAGAGTGCTGTTAGGGAGGGAATTCCAGGATTTTGTCCGCGTGGTGTAGGTACACCAACAGTGCTGTTAGGGAGAGAGTTACAGGATTTTGTCCCTGTGGTGTAGGTACACCC
>NW_024470845.1:0-2500 GCF_017639515.1 Carcharodon carcharias
GTAAGAGAGAGAATGTATGTGAGAGACAGTGTGTGTGAGAGAGAGTGTGTGTGAGAGAGAGAGTGTGTGTGAGAGAGAGAGTGTGTGTGAGAGTGATTGTGTGTGTGAGTGAGTCTGTGTGAGATAGAGCGTGTGTGAGAGAGAGACTGTGTGTGTGTGAGAGAGAATGTGTGTGTGAGAGAGTGCGTGCGAGATAGCAAGAGTGTGTGTGAGAGAGAGAGTGTGTGTGAGAGAGTGTGTGAGAGAGAGAGAGGGTGTGTGAGAGACAGATAGAGATTGTGAGAGAGTGAGAGTGTGTGTGTGAGAGAGAGTGTGTGTGAGAGAGAGTGTGTGTGGGAGAGAGTGTGTGTATGAGAGAGAGAGTGTGTGTGTGAGAGAGAGAGTGTGCGAGAGAGCGAGAGTGTGTGAGAGAGAGAGAGTGTGTGTGAGAGAGAGTGTGTGTGAGAGAGTGTGTGAGAGAGAAAGTGTGTGTGAGAGAGAGAGGGTGCGCATGTGAGAGAGAGTGTGTGTGAGAGAGAGTGTGTGTGAGAGAGTGTGTGAGAGAGAGAGGGTGTGTGAGAGACAGATAGTGTTTGTGAGAGAGTGAGAGTGTGTGTGTGAGAGAGAGTGTGTGTGAGAGAGAGAGTGTGCGTGAGAGAGTGTGTGAGAGAGAGAGAGTGTGTCTGTGAGAGAGTGTGTGAGAGAGAGAAGGAGTGTGAGAGAGAGAGTGTGTGTGAGGGAGAGTGTGTGTGAGAGAGAGAGTGTGAGGGAGAGTTTGTGTGAGGGAGAGAATGTGTGTGAAGGAGAGAGTATGTGTGAGAGAGAGTTTGTGTGAGAGAGAGACTGTGTGTGAGTAAGAGAGAGAATGTGTGTGAGAGAGAATGTGTGTGAGAGAGAGTGTGTGTGAGAGAGAGAGTGTGTGTGTGTACGAGAGACAGTGTGTGTGAGAGAGATTGTGTGTGTGCGCAAGAGTGTGTGTGTGAGATAGTGTGTGTGTGAGAGAGAGTGTGTGTGAGAGAGAGTGTGTGTGAGAGAGTGTGTGAGAGAGAGAGTGTGTGTGAGAGAGTGTGTGAGAGAGAGAGGGTGTGTGAGAGACAAATAAAGTTTGTGAGAGAGTGAGAGTGTGTGTGTGAGAGAGAGTGTGTGTGAGAGAGAGGTTGTGAGAGAGACAGATAGTGTTTGTGAGAGAGAGAGAGAGTGTGCGTGAGAGAGTGTGTGAGAGAGAGAGAGTGTGTCTGTGAGAGAGTGTGAGAGAGAGTGTGTGTGAGAGAGAGTGTGTGTGAGAGAGAGAGGGTGCGCATGTGAGAGAGAGTGTGTGTGAGAGAGAGTGTGTGTGAGAGAGTGTGTGAGAGAGAGAAGGTGTGTGAGAGACAGATAGTGTTTGTGAGAGAGTGAGAGTGTGTGTGTGAGAGAGAGTGTGTGTGAGAGAGAGAGTGGGCGTGAGAGAGTGTGTGAGAGAGAGAGAGTGTGTCTGTGAGAGAGTGTGTGAGAGAGAGAAGGAGTGTGAGAGAGAGAGTGTGTGTGAGGGAGAGTGTGTGTGAGAGAGAGAGTGTGAGGGAGAGTTTGTGTGAGGGAGAGAATGTGTGTGAAGGAGAGAGTATGTGTGAGAGAGTGTTTGTGTGAGAGAGAGACTGTGTGTGAGTAAGAGAGAGAATGTGTGTGAGAGAGAATGTGTGTGAGAGAGAGTGTGTGAGAGAGAGAGTGTGTGTGTGTACGAGAGACAGTGTGTGTGAGAGAGATTGTGTGTGTGCGCAAGAGTGTGTGTGTGAGATAGTGTGTGTTTGAGAGAGAGAGTGTGTGTGAGAGAGAGTGTGTGTGAGAGAGTGTGTGAGAGAGAGAGTGTGTTTGAGAGAGTGTGTGAGAGAGAGAGGATGTGTGAGAGACATTTAGAGTTTGTGAGAGAGTGAGTGTGTGTGTGTGAGAGAGAGTGTGTGTGAGAGAGAGGGTGTGTGAGAGACAGATAGTGTTTGTGAGAGAGTGAGAGTGTGTGTGTGAGAGAGAGTGTGTGTGAGAGAGAGAGTGTGCGTGAGAGAGTGTGTGAGAGAGAGAGAGTGTGTCTGTGAGAGAGTGTGTGAGAGAGAGAAGGAGTGTGAGAGAGAGAGTGTGTGTGAGGGAAAGTGTGTGTGTGAGAGAGAGAGTGTGAGGGAGAGCTTGTGTGAGGGAGAGAATGTGTGTGAAGGAGAGAGTATGTGTGAGAGAGTGTTTGTGTGAGAGAGAGACTGTGTGTGAGTAAGAGAGAGAATGTGTGTGAGAGAGAATGTGTGTGAGAGAGAGTGTGTGTGAGAGAGAGAGTGCATGTGTGTACGAGAGACAGTGTGTGTGAGAGAGATTGTGTGTGTGCGCAAGAGTGTGTGTGTGAGATAGTGTGTGTGTGAGAGAGAGTGTGTGTGTGAAAGAGACTGTGTGTGATAGAGAGAGAGACTTTGTATGTGTGAGAGAGTATGTGTGTGTGAGTGCGAGTGAGTCTGTGGGAGAGAGTGTGTGTGTGAGAGAGATTGTGTGTGAGCGAGAGAGTGTGCAT
>NW_024470845.1:32500-35000 GCF_017639515.1 Carcharodon carcharias
TGTGTGTGAGAGTGTGCGTGTGTGTGAGAAGGAGAGTGTTTTAGGGAGTGTATGTGTGTGTGTGCGAGTGTGTGTTGGTGATAGAGAGCAAGAGTGTGTGTGCTTGTGTGAGGGAGAGAGTGAGTGTGTGCGTCAGAGAGTGTGTGTGTATGTGTGTGAGAGAGGGTGCAAGTGTGTATGAGAGAGGGTGTGTGTGTGTGCATGTGATAGACAGAGTGAGAGAGAGTGTGTGTACAAGAGAGCTTGACAGAGTTTATGTCTGTATGTATGTGTATTTGAGAGCGAGCACGCGGGTGTGTCCATGTACGAGAGAGAGTGAGAGAGACTGTGTGTGTGTTTATGTATGTGTGTGAGAGAGGGGGTTGTGTATGAGAGTGTGTGTGTGTGCATGTGCGAGAGAGAGAAATTGTGTGGGAGAGAGAGTGTATGTGAGAGAGAGTGTGTGTGATAGAGACTGTGTGTGAGAGACAGAGTGTGTGAGAAAGAGAGAGTGTGCATGTGTGAGAGAGAGTGCGTGTGTGTGTGAGAGTGTGTGTGAGAGAGAAACAGTGCATGTGAGAGAGAGACTGTGTGTGTGTGGGAGACAGCATGTGTGTGAGAGGGAGCGTGTGTGTGTGTGAGAGTGTGTGTGAGAGAGAGAGTGTGTGTGTGAGAGAGACAGCATGTGTGTGAGAGAGAGCGTGTGTGTGTGTGTGAGAGTGTGTGTGAGAGAGAGAGTGTGTGAGAGATAGTGTGTGTGAGAGAGAGTGTGTGTGTGAGAGAAAGAGTGAAAGAGAGAGAGTGTGTTTGAGAGTTTGTGTGAGAGACAGTGTGGGTGTGAGAGTCTGTGTGTGAGAGAGAGTGTGTGTGTGTGTGAGACAGAGAGTGTGTGTGAGAGAGAGAGAGTGTGTGTGTGAGGGAGAGAGAGTGTGTGTGTGTGAGAGAGAGTGTGTGTGTGTGAGAGAGAGTGTGTGTGAGAGAGAGAGTGTATTTGTGAGAGTGTGCACGTGTGTGAGAGAGAGAGTGTGTGTGTGAGAGAGAAAGATTGTGTGAGAGAGAGAGTGTGTGTGTGTGAGTGAGTGTGTGTGAGAGAGTGTGTGTGTGAGAGAGAGTGTGTGTGTGTGTGAGACAGAGAGTGTGTGTGAGAGAGAGAGAGTGTTTGTGTGAGGGAGAGAGAGTGTGTGTGTGAGAGAGAGTTTGTGTGTGTGAGAGAGAGTGTGTGTGAGAGAGAGAGTGTATTTGTGAGAGTGTGCACGTGTGTGAGAGAGAGAGTGTGTGTGTGAGAAAGAGAGATTGTGTGAGAGAGAGAGTGTGTGTGAGAGAACGTGTGTGAGGGAGCGACTTTGTGTGAGAGAGAGTGTGTGTGAGAGAGAGAGTGTGTGTCTATGTGGGTATGTGTATGTGCGTAAGAGAGGGTGTACGTGTGAGAGAGAGAGTGTATTTGTGAGAGCGCGACTTTGTGTGTGAGAGAGAGAGAGTGTGTGTGAGAGGGAGAGAGTGTGTGAGAGAGAGAGTGTGTGTGAGAGAACGTGTGTGAGAGCGCGACTTTGTGTGTGATAGAGATTACGTGTGGGAGAGATTGTGTGAAAGAGAGAGTGTGTGAGAGAGATTGTGTGAGAGAGAGTGTGTGTGAGAGAGAGAGTGTGTGAGAGACAGAGTGTGTGTGAGAGAGAGTGTGTGAGAGAGAGTGTGCGTGAGAGAGAGAGAGAGTGTGTGAGAAAGTGTGTGTGTGAGAGAGATAGAGTGTGTGTGTGAGAGAGAGTGTGTGTGAGAGTGTGTGTGTGAGAGAGTGCGTGTATGTCAGAGAGAGTGTGTGTGAGAGAGAGAGTGTGTGTGTGAGAGATAGTGTGTGTGACAGGGAGAGTGTGTGTGAGAGAGAGTGTGTGTGTGAGAGATAGTGTGTGTGACAGGGAGAGTGTGTGTGTGAGAGAGAGTGTGCGTGTGAGAGAGAGTGTGTGCGTGTGAGAGAGATTGTGCGTGTGAGAGAGTATGTGTGTGTGAGAGAGAGTGTGCGTGAGAGAGAGAGTGTGTGTGAGAGAGAGTTTGTGTGTGAGAGAGAGTGTGTGTTTGTGTGAGAGAGAGAGAGTGTGTGTGTGAGAGAGAGAGTGTGTGTGTGAGAGAAAGAGTGTGTGGGCGTGTTTGTGAGATAGAGAGCGGGTGTGAGAAAGTGTGTGTGTGTGTGAGTGAGAGAGTGTGTGAGAGAGAGGGTGTTTGTGTGAGTGAAAGAGTGAGTGTGTGTGAGGGAGATAGTGAGAGTGAGAGTGAGAGTGTGTGTGAGAGAGTTTGTTTGTGAGAGAGAGTGTGTGTGAGAGACACAGAGTGCGTGTCAGAGAGCGTGTGTGTGAGAGAGTGTGTGAGAGACAGAGTGTTTGTGGCAGAGAGAGTGTTTGTGGGAGAGAGAGTGTATGTGAGAGAGTGTGCGTGAGTGTGTGTGTGTGAGAGAGAGAGTGTGTGAGAGAGAGAGTTTGTGTAAGAGAGAGAGTGTGTGAGAGAGAGTTTGTGTGAGAGAGAGAGAGTGTCT